>NW_026800269.1:0-174532 GCF_032191835.1 Heteronotia binoei | reverse complement strand
TAAGATGTATTTTTAATATCACACTGAATGGTACACTCTTGATGGGGAAGAATTTTGGATGTTTTTCCATTCTCCATTATAGCCTATGAGATTCATTAGAATGAATGGGCCCATATGGTAAGGGTTAGGGTTAGGGTTAGAGTTCAGGGCACACTTATGTTTGGGTGAATATTGGGGTTGGGTTAGGGTTGGATAAGATGTATTTTTAATATCACACTGAATGGTACACTCTTAATGGGAAAAATTTTGGATGTTTTTCCATTCTCCATTATAGCCTATGAGATTCATTAGAATGAATGGGCCCATATGGTAAGGGTTAGGGTTAGGGTTAGAGTTCAGGGCACAGTTATGTTTGGGTGAATATTGGGGTTGTGTTTAGGGTTGGATAAGATGTATTTTTAATATCACACTGTATGGTACACTCTTGATGGGGAAGAATTTTGCATGTTTTTCCATTCTCCATTATAGCCTATGAGATTCATTAGAATGAATGGGCCCATATGGTAAGGGTTAGGGTTAGGGTTAGAGTTCAGGCACACTTATGTTTGGGTGAATATTGGGGTTGGGTTTAGGGTTGGATAAGATGTATTTTTAATATCACACTGAATGGTACACTCTTGCTGGGGAAAAATTTTGGATGTTTTTCCATTCTCCATTATAGCCTATGAGATTCATTAGAATGAATGGGCCCATATGGTAAGGGTTAGGGTTAGGGTTAGAGTTCAGGACAAACTTATGTTTGGTTGAATATTGGGGTCTGATTTAGGGTTGGGTAAGATGTATTTTTAATATCACACTGAATGGTACACTCTTGATGGGGAAGAATTTTGGATGTTTTTCCATTCTCCATTATAGCCTATGAGATTCATTAGAGTGAATGGGCCCATATGGTAAGGGTTAGGGTTAGGGTTAGAGTTCAGGGCACAGTTATGTTTGGGTGAATATTGGGGTTGTGTTTAGGTTGGATAAGATGTATTTTTAATATCACACTAGAATGGTACACTCTTGATGGGGAAGAATTTTGGATGTTTTTCTTCTCCATTATAGCCTATGAGATTCATTAGAATGAATGGGCCCAATGGTAAGGGTTAGGGTTAGGGTTAGAGATCAGACACACATATGTTCGGTTTAAAATTGGGGTCTGATTTAGGGTTGGGTAAGATGTATTCTTAATATCACACTGAATGGTACACTATTGATGGAGAAAAATTTTGGATGTTTTTCCATTCTCCATTATAGCCTATGAGATTCATTAGAATGAAGGGCCCATATGGTAAGGGTTAGGGTTAGGGTTAGAGTTCAGGGCACACTTATGTTTGGGTGAATATTGGGGTTGGGTTTAGGGTTGGATAAGATGTATTTTTAATATCACACTGAATGGTACACTCTTTGATGGGGAAAAATTTTGGATGTTTTTCATTCTCCATTATAGCCTATGAGATTCATTAGAATGAATGGGCCCATAGGGTAAGGGTTAGGGTTAGGGTTAGAGTTCAGGACACACATATGTTCGGTTAAAATTGGGGTCTGATTTAGGGTTGGGTAAGATGTATTTTTAATATCACACTGAATGGTACACTCTTGATGGGGAAAAATTTTGGATGTTTTTCCATTCTCCATTATAGCCTATGAGATTCATTAGAATGAATGGGCCCATATGGTAAGGGTTAGGGTTAGGGTTAGAGTTCAGGCACACTTATGTTTGGGTGAATATTGGGGTTGGGTTTAGGGTTGGATAAGATGTATTTTTAATATCACACTGAATGGGACACTCTTGATGGGGAAAAATTTTGGATGTTTTTCCATTCTCCATTATAGCCTATGAGATTCATTAGAATGAATGGGCCCATATGGTAAGGGTTAGGGTTAGGGTTAGAGTTCAGGACACACTTATGTTTGGGTGAATATTGGGTCTGATTTAGGGTTGGTAAGATGTATTTTTAATATCACACTGAATGGTACACTCTTGATGGGGAAGAATTTTGCATGTTTTTCCATTCTCCATTATAGCCTATGAGATTCATTAGAATGAATGGGCCCATAGGGTAAGAGTTAGGGTTAGGTTTAGAGTTCAGGACACACATATGTTCGGTTTAAAATTGGGGTCTGATTTAGGGTTGGGTAAGATGTATTTTTAATATCACACTGAATGGTACACTATTGATGGAGAAAAATTTTGGATGTTTTTCCATTCTCCATTATAGCCTATGAGATTCATTAGAATGAATGGGCCCATATGGTAAGGGTTAGGGTTAGGGTTAGAGTTCAGGGCACACTTATGTTTGGGTGAATTTTGGGGTTGGGTTTAGGGTTGGATAAGATGTATTTTTAATATCACACTGAATGGTACACTCTTGATGGGGAAAAATTTTGGATGTTTTTCCATTCTCCATTATAGCTTATGAGATTCATTAGAATGAATGGGCCCATATGGTAAGGGTTAGGGTTAGGGTTAGAGTTCAGGACACACTTATGTTTGGGTGAATATTGGGGTCTGATTTAGGGTTGGGTAAGATGTATTTTTAATATCACACTGAATGGTACACTCTTGATGGGGAAGAATTTTGGATGTTTTTCCATTCTCCATTATAGCCTATGAAATTCATTAGAGTGAATGGGCCCATATGGAAAGGGTTAGGGTTAGGGTTAGAGTTCAGGGCACAGTTATGTTTGGGTGAATATTGGGGTTGTGTTTAGGGTTGGATAAGATGTATTTTAATATCACACTGAATGGTACACTCTTGATGGGGAAGAATTTTGCATGTTTTTCCATTCTCCATTATAGCCTATGAGATTCATTAGAATGAATGGGCCCATATGGTAAGGGTTAGGGTTAGGGTTAGAGTTCAGGGCACACTTATGTTTGGGTGAATATTGGGGTTGGGTTTAGGGTTGGATAAGATGTATTTTTAATATCACACTGAATGGTACACTCTTGATGGGGAAAAATTTTGGATGTTTTTCCATTCTCCATTATAGCCTATGAGATTCATTAGAATGAATGGGCCCATATGGTAAGGGTTAGGGTTAGAGTTCAGGGCACACTTATGTTTGGGTTAATATTGGGGTTGGGTTTAGGGTTGGATAAGATGTATTTTTAATATCACACTTAATGGTACACTCTTGATGGGGAAGAATTTTGGATGTTTTTCCATTCTCCATTATAGCCTATGAGATTCATTAGAATGAATGGGCCCATATGGTAAGGGTTAGGGTTAGGGTTAGAGTTCAGGACACACATATGTTCGGTTTAAAATTGGGGTCTGATTTAGGGTTGGGTAAGATGTATTTTTAATATCACACTGAATGGTACACTATTGATGGAGAAAAAATTTGGATGTTTTTCCATCTGCATTATAGCCTATGAGATTCATTAGAATGAATGGGCCCATATGGTAAGGGTTCAGGGTTAGGGTTAGAGTTCAGGGCACACTTATGTTTGGGTGAATATTGGGGTTGGGTTTAGGGTTGGATAAGATGTATTTTTAATATCACACTGAATGGGACACTCTTGATGGGGAAAAATTTTGGATGTTTTTCCATTCTCCATTATAGCCTATGAGATTCATTAGAATGAATGGGCCCATATGGTAAGGGTTAGGGTTAGGGTTAGAGTTCAGGGCACACTTATGTTTGGGTGAATATTGGGGTTGGGTTTAGGGTTGGATAAGATGTATTTTTAATATCACACGGAATGGTACACTCTTGACGGGGAAAAATTTTGGATGTTTTTCCATTCTCCATTATAGCCTATGAGATTCATTAGAATGAATGGGCCCATAGGGTAAGGGTTAGGGTTAGGGTTAGAGTTCAGGACACACATATGTTCGGTTTAAAATTGGGGTCTGATTTAGGGTTGGGTAAGATGTATTTTTAATATCACACTGAATGGTACACTATTGATGGAGAAAATTTTGGATGTTTTTCCATTCTCCATTATAGCCTATGAGATTCATTAGAATGAATGGGCCCATATGGTAAGGGTTAGGGTTAGGGTTAGAGTTCAGGGCACACTTATGTTTGGGTGAATATTGGGGTTGGGTTTAGGGTTGGATAAGATGTATTTTTAATATCACACTGAATGGTACACTCTTGATGGGAAAAATTTTGGATGTTTTTCCATTCTCCATTATAGCCTATGAGATTCATTAGAATGAATGGGCCCATATGGTAAGGGTTAGGGTTAGGGTTAGAGTTCAGGGCACACTTATGTTTGGGTGAATATTGGGGTTGGGTTTAGGGTTGGATAAGATGTATTTTTAATATCACACTGAATGGTACACTCTTGATGGGGAAAAATTTTGGATGTTTTTCCATTCTCCATTATAGCCTATGAGATTCATTAGAATGAATGGGCCCATATGGTAAGGGTTAGGGTTAGGGTTAGAGTTCAGGACACACTTATGTTTGGGTGAATATTGGGGTCTGATTTAGGGTTGGGTAAGATGTATTTTTAATATCACACTGAATGGTACACTCTTGATGGGGAAGAATTTTGGATGTTTTTCCATTCTCCATTATAGCATATGAGATTCATTAGAGTGAATGGGCCCATATGGTAAGGGTTAGGGTTAGGGTTAGAGTTCAGGGCACAGTTATGTTTGGGGTGAATATTGGGGTTGTGTTTAGGGTTGGATAAGATGTATTTTTAATATCACACTGAATGGTACACTCTTGATGGGGAAGAATTTTGGATGTTTTTCCATTCTCCATTATAGCCTATGAGATTCATTAGAATGAATGGGCCCATATGGTAAGGGTTAGGGTTAGGGTTAGAGTTCAGGGCACACTTATGTTTGGGTGAATATTGGGGTTGGGTTTAGGGTTGGATAAGATGTATTTTTAATATCACACTGAATGGTACACTCTTGATGGGGAAAAATTTTGGATGTTTTTCCATTCTCCATTATAGCCTATGAGATTCATTAGAATGAATGGGCCCATATGGTAAGGGTTAGGGTTAGGGTTAGAGTTCAGGGCACACTTATGTTTGGGTGAATATTGGGGTTGGGTTTAGGGTTGGATAAGATGAATTTTTAATATCACACTTAATGGTACACTCTTGATGGGGAAGAATTTTGGATGTTTTTCCATTCTCCATTATAGCCTATGAGATTCATTAGAATGAATGGGCCCATATGGTAAGGGTTAGGGTTAGGGTTAGAGTTCAGGACACACATATGTTCGGTTTAAAATTGGGGTCTGATTTAGGGTTGGGTAAGATGTATTTTTAATATCACACTGAATGGTACACTATTGATGGAGAAAAATTTTGGATGTTTTTCCATTCTCCATTATAGCCTATGAGATTCATTAGAATGAATGGGCCCATATGGTAAGGGTTAGGGTTAGGGTTAGGGTTAGAGTTCAGGACACACATATGTTCGGTTTAAAATTGGGGTCTGATTTAGGGTTGGGTAAGATGTATTTTTAATATCACACTGAATGGTACACTATTGATGGAGAAAAATTTTGGATGTTTTTCCATTCTCCATTATAGCCTATGAGATTCATTAGAATGAATGGGCCCATATGGTAAGGGTTAGGGTTAGGGTTAGAGTTCAGGGCACACTTATGTTTGGGTGAATATTGGGGTTGGGTTTAGGGTTGGATAAGATGTATTTTTAATATCACACTGAATGGGACATTCTTGATGGGGAAAAATTTTGGATGTTTTTCCATTCTCCATTATAGCCTATGAGATTCATTAGAATGAATGGGCCCATATGGTAAGGGTTAGGGTTAGGGTTAGAGTTCAGGGCACACTTATGTTTGGGTGAATATTGGGGTTGGGTTTAGGGTTGGATAAGATGTATTTTTAATATCACACTGAATGGTACACTCTTGATGGGGAAAAATTTTGGATGTTTTTCCATTCTCCATTATAGCCTATGAGATTCATTAGAATGAATGGGCCCATAGGGTAAGGGTTAGGGTTAGGGGTAGAGTTCAGGACACACATATGTTCGGTTTAAAATTGGGGTCTGATTTAGGGTTGGGTAAGATGTATTTTTAATATCACACTGAATGGTACACTATTGATGGAGAAAAATTTTGGATGTTTTTCCATTCTCCATTATAGCCTATGAGATTCATTAGAATGAATGGGCCCATATGGTAAGGGTTAGGGTTAGGGTTAGAGTTCAGGGCACACTTATGTTTGGGTGAATATTGGGGTTGGGTTTAGGGTTGGATAAGATGTATTTTTAATATCACACTGAATGGTACACTCTTGATGGGGAAAAATTTTGGATGTTTTTCCATTCTCCATTATAGCCTATGAGATTCATTAGAATGAATGGGCCCATATGGTAAGGGTTAGGGTTAGGGTTAGAGTTCAGGGCACACTTATGTTTGGGTGAATATTGGGGTTGGGTTTAGGGTTGGATAAGATGAATTTTTAATATCACACTTAATGGTACACTCTTGATGGGGAAGAATTTTGGATGTTTTTCCATTCTCCATTATAGCCTATGAGATTCATTAGAATGAATGGGCCCATATGGTAAGGGTTAGGGTTAGGGTTAGAGTTCAGGACACACATATGTTCGGTTTAAAATTGGGGTCTGATTTAGGGTTGGGTAAGATGTATTTTTAATATCACACTGAATGGTACACTATTGATGGAGAAAAATTTTGGATGTTTTTCCATTCTCCATTATAGCCTATGAGATTCATTAGAATGAATGGGCCCATATGGTAAGGGTTAGGGTTAGGGTTAGAGTTCAGGACACACATATGTTCGGTTTAAAATTGGGGTCTGATTTAGGGTTGGGTAAGATGTATTTTTAATATCACACTGAATGGTACACTATTGATGGAGAAAAATTTTGGGTTTTTTTCCATTCTCCATTATAGCCTATGAGATTCATTAGAATGAATGGGCCCATATGGTAAGGGTTAGGGTTAGGGTTAGAGTTCAGGGCACACTTATGTTTGGGTGAATATTGGGGTTGGGTTTAGGGTTGGAAAAGATGTATTTTTAATATCACACTGAATGGTACACTTTTGATGGGGAAAAATTTTGGATGTTTTTCCATTCTCCATTATAGCCTATGAGATTCATTAGAATGAATGGGCCCATATGGTAAGGGTTAGGGTTAGGGTTAGAGTTCAGGACACACATATGTTCGGTTTAAAATTGGGGTCTGATTTAGGGTTGGGTAAGATGTATTTTTAATATCACACTGAATGGTACACTATTGATGGAGAAAAATTTTGGATGTTTTTCCATTCTCCATTATAGCCTATGAGATTCATTAGAATGAATGGGCCCATATGGTAAGGGTTAGGGTTAGGGTTAGAGTTCAGGGCACACTTATGTTTGGGTGAATATTGGGGTTGGGTTTAGGGTTGGATAAGATGTATTTTTAATATCACACTGAATGGGACATTCTTGATGGGGAAAAATTTTGGATGTTTTTCCATTCTCCATTATAGCCTATGAGATTCATTAGAATGAATGGGCCCATATGGTAAGGGTTAGGGTTAGGGTTAGAGTTCAGGGCACACTTATGTTTGGGTGAATATTGGGGTTGGGTTTAGGGTTGGATAAGATGTATTTTTAATATCACACTGAATGGTACACTCTTGATGGGGAAAAATTTTGGATGTTTTTCCATTCTCCATTATAGCCTATGAGATTCATTAGAATGAATGGGCCCATAGGGTAAGGGTTAGGGTTAGGGGTAGAGTTCAGGACACACATATGTTCGGTTTAAAATTGGGGTCTGATTTAGGGTTGGGTAAGATGTATTTTTAATATCACACTGAATGGTACACTATTGATGGAGAAAAATTTTGGATGTTTTTCCATTCTCCATTATAGCCTATGAGATTCATTAGAATGAATGGGCCCATATGGTAAGGGTTAGGGTTAGGGTTAGAGTTCAGGGCACACTTATGTTTGGGTGAATATTGGGGTTGGGTTTAGGGTTGGATAAGATGTATTTTTAATATCACACTGAATGGTACACTCTTGATGGGGAAAAATTTTGGATGTTTTTCCATTCTCCATTATAGCCTATGAGATTCATTAGAATGAATGGGCCCATATGGTAAGGGTTAGGGTTAGGGTTAGAGTTCAGGGCACACTTATGTTTGGGTGAATATTGGGGTTGGGTTTAGGGTTGGATAAGATGTATTTTTAATATCTCACTGAATGGTACACTCTTGATGGGGAAAAATTTTGGATGTTTTTCCATTCTCCATTATAGCCTATGAGATTCATTAGAATGAATGGGCCCATATGGTAAGGGTTAGGGTTAGGGTTAGAGTTCAGGGCACACTTATGTTTGGGTGAATATTGGGGTTGGGTTTAGGGTTGGATAAGATGTATTTTTAATATCACACTGAATGGGACACTCTTGATGGGGAAAAATTTTGGATGTTTTTCCATTCTCCATTATAGCCTATGAGATTCATTAGAATGAATGGGCCCATATGGTAAGGGTTAGGGTTAGGGTTAGAGTTCAGGACACACTTATGTTTGGGTGAATATTGGGGTCTGATTTAGGGTTGGGTAAGATGTATTTTTAATATCACACTGAATGGTACACTCTTGATGGGGAAGAATTTTGCATGTTTTTCCATTCTCCATTATAGCCTATGAGATTCATTAGAGTGAATGGGCCCATATGGTAAGGGTTAGGGTTAGGGTTAGAGTTCAGGGCACAGTTATGTTTGGGTGAATATTGGGGTTGTGTTTAGGGTTGGATAAGATGTATTTTTAATATCACACTGAATGGTACACTCTTGATGGGGAAGAATTTTGGATGTTTTTCCATTCTCCATTATAGCCTATGAGATTCATTAGAATGAATGGGCCCATATGGTAAGGGTTAGGGTTAGGGTTAGAGTTCAGGGCACACTTATGTTTGGGTGAATATTGGGGTTGGGTTTAGCGTTGGATAAGATGAATTTTTAATATCACACTGAATGGTACACTCTTGATGGGGAAGAATTTTGGATGTTTTTCCATTCTCCATTATAGCCTATGAGATTCATTAGAATGAATGGGCCCATATGGTAAGGGTTAGGGTTAGGGTTAGAGTTCAGGACACACATATGTTCGGTTTAAAATTGGGGTCTGATTTAGGGTTGGGTAAGATGTATTTTTAATATCACACTGAATGGTACACTATTGATGGAGAAAAATTTTGGATGTTTTTCCATTCTCCATTATAGCCTATGAGATTCATTAGAATGAATGGGCCCATATGGTAAGGGTTAGGGTTAGGGTTAGAGTTCAGGACACACATATGTTCGGTTTAAAATTGGGGTCTGATTTAGGGTTGGGTAAGATGTATTTTTAATATCACACTGAATGGTACACTATTGATGGAGAAAAATTTTGGGTTTTTTTCCATTCTCCATTATAGCCTATGAGATTCATTAGAATGAATGGGCCCATATGGTAAGGGTTAGGGTTAGGGTTAGAGTTCAGGGCACACTTATGTTTGGGTGAATATTGGGGTTGGGTTTAGGGTTGGAAAAGATGTATTTTTAATATCACACTGAATGGTACACTTTTGATGGGGAAAAATTTTGGATGTTTTTCCATTCTCCATTATAGCCTATGAGATTCATTAGAATGAATGGGCCCATATGGTAAGGGTTAGGGTTAGGGTTAGAGTTCAGGACACACATATGTTCGGTTTAAAATTGGGGTCTGATTTAGGGTTGGGTAAGATGTATTTTTAATATCACACTGAATGGTACACTATTGATGGAGAAAAATTTTGGATGTTTTTCCATTCTCCATTATAGCCTATGAGATTCATTAGAATGAATGGGCCCATATGGTAAGGGTTAGGGTTAGGGTTAGAGTTCAGGGCACACTTATGTTTGGGTGAATATTGGGGTTGGGTTTAGGGTTGGATAAGATGTATTTTTAATATCACACTGAATGGTACACTCTTGATGGGGAAAAATTTTGGTTGTTTTTCCATTCTCCATTATAGCCTATGAGATTCATTAGAATGAATGGGCCCATAGGGTAAGGGTTAGGGTTAGAGTTCAGGACACACATATGTTCGGTTTAAAATTG
This sequence comes from Heteronotia binoei, assembly GCF_032191835.1. NCBI lineage: Eukaryota > Metazoa > Chordata > Lepidosauria > Squamata > Gekkonidae > Heteronotia > Heteronotia binoei. The sequence continues at coordinate 164,484 of NW_026800269.1, read as the reverse complement.
GGGTCTGATTTAGGGTTGGGTAAGATTTATTTTTAATATCACACTGAATGGTACACTATTGATGGAGAAAAATTTTGGATGTTTTTCCATTCTCCATTATAGCCTATGAGATTCATTAGAATGAATGGGCCCATATGGTAAGGGTTAGGGTTAGGGTTAGAGTTCAGGGCACACTTATGTTTGGGTGAATATTGGGGTTGGGTTTAGGGTTGGATAAGATGTATTTTTAATATCACACTGAATGGTACACTCTTGATGGGGAAAAATTTTGGATGTTTTTCCATTCTCCATTATAGCCTATGAGATTCATTAGAATGAATGGGCCCATATGGTAAGGGTTAGGGTTAGGGTTAGAGTTCAGGGCACACTTATGTTTGGGTGAATATTGGGGTTGGGTTTAGGGTTGGATAAGATGTATTTTTAATATCTCACTGAATGGTACACTCTTGATGGGGAAAAATTTTGGATGTTTTTCCATTCTCCATTATAGCCTATGAGATTCATTAGAATGAATGGGCCCATATGGTAAGGGTTAGGGTTAGGGTTAGAGTTCAGGGCACACTTATGTTTGGGTGAATATTGGGGTTGGGTTTAGGGTTGGATAAGATGTATTTTTAATATCACACTGAATGGGACACTCTTGATGGGGAAAAATTTTGGATGTTTTTCCATTCTCCATTATAGCCTATGAGATTCATTAGAATGAATGGGCCCATATGGTAAGGGTTAGGGTTAGGGTTAGAGTTCAGGACACACTTATGTTTGGGTGAATATTGGGGTCTGATTTAGGGTTGGGTAAGATGTATTTTTAATATCACACTGAATGGTACACTATTGATGGAGAAAAATTTTGGATGTTTTTCCATTCTCCATTATAGCCTATGAGATTCATTAGAATGAATGGGCCCATATGGTAAGGGTTAGGGTTAGGGTTAGAGAACATAAGAACATAAGAGAAGCCATGTTGGATCAGGCCAACGGCCCATCAAGTCCAACACTCTGTGTCACACAGTGGCAAAAAATGTTATATACACACATACACTGTGGCTAATAGCCACTGGTGGACCTGTGCTCCATACACTGTGGCTAATAGCCACTGATGGACCTGTGCTCCATATTTTTATCTAAACCCCTCTTGAAGGTGGCTATACTTGTGGCCGCCACCACCTTGGATAAGATGTATTTTTAATATCACACTGAATGGTACACTCTTGATGGGGAAGAATTTTGGATGTTTTTCCATTCTCCATTATAGCCTATGAGATTCATTAGAGTGAACGGGCCCATATGGAAAGGGTTAGGGTTAGGGTTAGAGTTCAGGGCACAGTTATGTTTGGGTGAATATTGGGGTTGTGTTTAGGGTTGGATAAGATGTATTTTTAATATCACACTGAATGGTACACTCTTGATGGGGAAGAATTTTGCATGTTTTTCCATTCTCCATTATAGCCTATGAGATTCATTAGAATGAATGGGCCCATATGGTAAGGGTTAGGGTTAGGGTTAGAGTTCAGGGCACACTTATGTTTGGGTGAATATTGGGGTTGGGTGTAGGGTTGGATAAGATGTATTTTTAATATCACACTGAATGGTACACTCTTGATGGGGAAAAATTTTGGATGTTTTTCCATTCTCCATTATAGCCTATGAGATTCATTAGAATGAATGGGCCCATATGGTAAGGGTTAGGGTTAGAGTTCAGGGCACACTTATGTTTGGGTTAATATTGGGGTTGGGTTTAGGGTTGGATAAGATGTATTTTTAATATCACACTTAATGGTACACTCTTGATGGGGAAGAATTTAGGATGTTTTTCCATTCTCCATTATAGCCTATGAGATTCATTAGAATGAATGGGCCCATATGGTAAGGGTTAGGGTTAGGGTTAGAGTTCAGGACACACATATGTTCGGTTTAAAATTGGGGTCTGATTTAGGGTTGGGTAAGATGTATTTTTAATATCACACTGAATGGTACACTATTGATGGAGAAAAATTTTGGATGTTTTTCCATTCTCCATTATAGCCTATGAGATTCATTAGAATGAATGGGCCCATATGGTAAGGGTTAGGGTTAGGGTTAGAGTTCAGGGCACACTTATGTTTGGGTGAATATTGGGGTTGGGTTTAGGGTTGGATAAGATGTATTTTTAATATCACACTGAATGGGACACTCTTGATGGGGAAAAATTTTGGATGTTTTTCCATTCTCCATTATAGCCTATGAGATTCATTAGAATGAATGGGCCCATATGGTAAGGGTTAGGGTTAGGGTTAGAGTTCAGGGCACACTTATGTTTGGGTGAATATTGGGGTTGGGTTTAGGGTTGGATAAGATGTATTTTTAATATCACACTGAATGGTACACTCTTGACGGGGAAAAATTTTGGATGTTTTTCCATTCTCCATTATAGCCTATGAGATTCATTAGAATGAATGGGCCCATAGGGTAAGGGTTAGGGTTAGGGTTAGAGTTCAGGACACACATATTTTCGTTTTAAAATTGGGGTCTGATTTAGGGTTGGGTAAGATGTATTTTTAATATCACACTGAATGGTACACTATTGATGGAGAAAAATTTTGGATGTTTTTCCATTCTCCATTATAGCCTATGAGATTCATTAGAATGAATGGGCCCATATGGTAAGGGTTAGGGTTAGGGTTAGAGTTCAGGGCACACTTATGTTTGGGTGAATATTGGGGTTGGGTTTAGGGTTGGATAAGATGTATTTTTAATATCACACTGAATGGGACACTCTTGATGGGGAAAAATTTTGGATGTTTTTCCATTCTCCATTATAGCCTATGAGATTCATTAGAATGAATGGGCCCATATGGTAAGGGTTAGGGTTAGGGTTAGAGTTCAGGGCACACTTATGTTTGGGTGAATATTGGGGTTGGGTTTAGGGTTGGATAAGATGTATTTTTAATATCACACTGAATGGTACACTCTTGACGGGGAAAAATTTTGGATGTTTTTCCATTCTCCATTATAGCCTATGAGATTCATTAGAATGAATGGGCCCATAGGGTAAGGGTTAGGGTTAGGGTTAGAGTTCAGGACACACATATGTTCGGTTTAAAATTGGGGTCTGATTTAGGGTTGGGTAAGATGTATTTTTAATATCACACTGAATGGTACACTATTGATGGAGAAAAATTTTGGATGTTTTTCCATTCTCCATTATAGCCTATGAGATTCATTAGAATGAATGGGCCCATATGGTAAGGGTTAGGGTTAGGGTTAGAGTTCAGGGCACACTTATGTTTGGGTGAATATTGGGGTTGGGTTTAGGGTTGGATAAGATGTATTTTTAATATCACACTGAATGGTACACTCTTGATGGGGAAAAATTTTGGATGTTTTTCCATTCTCCATTATAGCCTATGAGATTCATTAGAATGAATGGGCCCATATGGTAAGGGTTAGGGTTAGGGTTAGAGTTCAGGGCACACTTATGTTTGGGTGAATATTGGGGTTGGGTTTAGGGTTGGATAAGATGTATTTTTAATATCACACTGAATGGTACACTCTTGATGGGGAAAAATTTTGGATGTTTTTCCATTCTCCATTATAGCCTATGAGATTCATTAGAATGAATGGGCCCATATGGTAAGGGTTAGGGTTAGGGTTAGAGTTCAGGACACACTTATGTTTGGGTGAATATTGGGGTCTGATTTAGGGTTGGGTAAGATGTATTTTTAATATCACACTGAATGGTACACTCTTGATGGGGAAGAATTTTGGATGTTTTTCCATTCTCCATTATAGCATATGAGATTCATTAGAGTGAATGGGCCCATATGGTAAGGGTTAGGGTTAGGGTTAGAGTTCAGGGCACAGTTATGTTTGGGTGAATATTGGGGTTGTGTTTAGGGTTGGATAAGATGTATTTTTAATATCACACTGAATGGTACACTCTTGATGGGGAAGAATTTTGGATGTTTTTCCATTCTCCATTATAGCCTATGAGATTCATTAGAATGAATGTGCCCATATGGTAAGGGTTAGGGTTAGGGTTAGAGTTCAGGGCACACTTATGTTTGGGTGAATATTGGGGTTGGGTTTAGGGTTGGATAAGATGTATTTTTAATATCACACTGAATGGTACACTCTTGATGGGGAAAAATTTTGGATGTTTTTCCATTCTCCATTATAGCCTATGAGATTCATTAGAATGAATGGGCCCATATGGTAAGGGTTAGGGTTAGGGTTAGAGTTCAGGGCACACTTATGTTTGGGTGAATATTGGGGTTGGGTTTAGGGTTGGATAAGATGAATTTTTAATATCACACTTAATGGTACACTCTTGATGGGGAAGAATTTTGGATGTTTTTCCATTCTCCATTATAGCCTATGAGATTCATTAGAATGAATGGGCCCATATGGTAAGGGTTAGGGTTAGGGTTAGAGTTCAGGACACACATATGTTCGGTTTAAAATTGGGGTCTGATTTAGGGTTGGGTAAGATGTATTTTTAATATCACACTGAATGGTACACTATTGATGGAGAAAAATTTTGGATGTTTTTCCATTCTCCATTATAGCCTATGAGATTCATTAGAATGAATGGGCCCATATGGTAAGGGTTAGGGTTAGGGTTAGAGTTCAGGGCACACTTATGTTTGGGTGAATATTGGGGTTGGGTTTAGGGTTGGATAAGATGTATTTTTAATATCACACTGAATGGGACACTCTTGATGGGGAAAAATTTTGGATGTTTTTCCATTCTCCATTATAGCCTATGAGATTCATTAGAATGAATGGGCCCATATGGTAAGGGTTAGGGTTAGGGTTAGAGTTCAGGACACACTTATGTTTGGGTGAATATTGGGGTTGGGTTTAGGGTTGGATAAGATGTATTTTTAATATCACACTGAATGGTACACTCTTGATGGGGAAAAATTTTGGATGTTTTTCCATTCTCCATTATAGCCTATGAGATTCATTAGAATGAATGGGCCCATAGGGTAAGGGTTAGGGTTAGGGTTAGAGTTCAGGACACACATATGTTCGGTTTAAAATTGGGGTCTGATTTAGGGTTGGGTAAGATGTATTTTTAATATCACACTGAATGGTACACTATTGATGGAGAAAAATTTTGGATGTTTTTCCATTCTCCATTATAGCCTATGAGATTCATTAGAATGAATGGGCCCATATGGTAAGGGTTAGGGTTAGGGTTAGAGTTCAGGACACACATATGTTCGGTTTAAAATTGGGGTCTGATTTAGGGTTGGGTAAGATGTATTTTTAATATCACACTGAATGGTACACTATTGATGGAGAAAAATTTTGGGTTTTTTTCCATTCTCCATTATAGCCTATGAGATTCATTAGAATGAATGGGCCCATATGGTAAGGGTTAGGGTTAGGGTTAGAGTTCAGGGCACACTTATGTTTGGGTGAATATTGGGGTTGGGTTTAGGGTTGGAAAAGATGTATTTTTAATATCACACTGAATGGTACACTTTTGATGGGGAAAAATTTTGGATGTTTTTCCATTCTCCATTATAGCCTATGAGATTCATTAGAATGAATGGGCCCATATGGTAAGGGTTAGGGTTAGGGTTAGAGTTCAGGACACACATATGTTCGGTTTAAAATTGGGGTCTGATTTAGGGTTGGGTAAGATGTATTTTTAATATCACACTGAATGGTACACTATTGATGGAGAAAAATTTTGGATGTTTTTCCATTCTCCATTATAGCCTATGAGATTCATTAGAATGAATGGGCCCATATGGTAAGGGTTAGGGTTAGGGTTAGAGTTCAGGGCACACTTATGTTTGGGTGAATATTGGGGTTGGGTTTAGGGTTGGATAAGATGTATTTTTAATATCACACTGAATGGGACACTCTTGATGGGGAAAAATTTTGGATGTTTTTCCATTCTCCATTATAGCCTATGAGATTCATTAGAATGAATGGGCCCATATGGTAAGGGTTAGGGTTAGGGTTAGAGTTCAGGGCACACTTATGTTTGGGTGAATATTGGGGTTGGGTTTAGGGTTGGATAAGATGTATTTTTAATATCACACTGAATGGTACACTCTTGATGGGGAAAAATTTTGGATGTTTTTCCATTCTCCATTATAGCCTATGAGATTCATTAGAATGAATGGGCCCATAGGGTAAGGGTTAGGGTTAGGGTTAGAGTTCAGGACACACATATGTTCGGTTTAAAATTGGGGTCTGATTTAGGGTTGGGTAAGATGTATTTTTAATATCACACTGAATGGTACACTATTGATGGAGAAAAATTTTGGATGTTTTTCCATTCTCCATTATAGCCTATGAGATTCATTAGAATGAATGGGCCCATATGGTAAGGGTTAGGGTTAGGGTTAGAGTTCAGGGCACACTTATGTTTGGGTGAATATTGGGGTTGGGTTTAGGGTTGGATAAGATGTATTTTTAATATCACACTGAATGGTACACTCTTGATGGGGAAAAATTTTGGATGTTTTTCCATTCTCCATTATAGCCTATGAGATTCATTAGAATGAATGGGCCCATATGGTAAGGGTTAGGGTTAGGGTTAGAGTTCAGGGCACACTTATGTTTGGGTGAATATTGGGGTTGGGTTTAGGGTTGGATAAGATGTATTTTTAATATCACACTGAATGGTACACTCTTGATGGGGAAAAATTTTGGATGTTTTTCCATTCTCCATTATAGCCTATGAGATTCATTAGAATGAATGGGCCCATATGGTAAGGGTTAGGGTTAGGGTTAGAGTTCAGGACACACATATGTTCGGTTTAAAATTGGGGTCTGATTTAGGGTTGGGTAAGATGTATTTTTAATATCACACTGAATGGTACACTATTGATGGAGAAAAATTTTGGGTTTTTTTCCATTCTCCATTATAGCCTATGAGATTCATTAGAATGAATGGGCCCATATGGTAAGGGTTAGGGTTAGGGTTAGAGTTCAGGGCACACTTATGTTTGGGTGAATATTGGGGTTGGGTTTAGGGTTGGAAAAGATGTATTTTTAATATCACACTGAATGGTACACTTTTGATGGGGAAAAATTTTGGATGTTTTTCCATTCTCCATTATAGCCTATGAGATTCATTAGAATGAATGGGCCCATATGGTAAGGGTTAGGGTTAGGGTTAGAGTTCAGGACACACATATGTTCGGTTTAAAATTGGGGTCTGATTTAGGGTTGGGTAAGATGTATTTTTAATATCACACTGAATGGTACACTATTGATGGAGAAAAATTTTGGATGTTTTTCCATTCTCCATTATAGCCTATGAGATTCATTAGAATGAATGGGCCCATATGGTAAGGGTTAGGGTTAGGGTTAGAGTTCAGGGCACACTTATGTTTGGGTGAATATTGGGGTTGGGTTTAGGGTTGGATAAGATGTATTTTTAATATCACACTGAATGGGACACTCTTGATGGGGAAAAATTTTGGATGTTTTTCCATTCTCCATTATAGCCTATGAGATTCATTAGAATGAATGGGCCCATATGGTAAGGGTTAGGGTTAGGGTTAGAGTTCAGGGCACACTTATGTTTGGGTGAATATTGGGGTTGGGTTTAGGGTTGGATAAGATGTATTTTTAATATCACACTGAATGGTACACTCTTGATGGGGAAAAATTTTGGATGTTTTTCCATTCTCCATTATAGCCTATGAGATTCATTAGAATGAATGGGCCCATAGGGTAAGGGTTAGGGTTAGGGTTAGAGTTCAGGACACACATATGTTCGGTTTAAAATTGGGGTCTGATTTAGGGTTGGGTAAGATGTATTTTTAATATCACACTGAATGGTACACTATTGATGGAGAAAAATTTTGGATGTTTTTCCATTCTCCATTATAGCCTATGAGATTCATTAGAATGAATGGGCCCATATGGTAAGGGTTAGGGTTAGGGTTAGAGTTCAGGGCACACTTATGTTTGGGTGAATATTGGGGTTGGGTTTAGGGTTGGATAAGATGTATTTTTAATATCACACTGAATGGTACACTCTTGATGGGGAAAAATTTTGGATGTTTTTCCATTCTCCATTATAGCCTATGAGATTCATTAGAATGAATGGGCCCATATGGTAAGGGTTAGGGTTAGGGTTAGAGTTCAGGGCACACTTATGTTTGGGTGAATATTGGGGTTGGGTTTAGGGTTGGATAAGATGTATTTTTAATATCACACTGAATGGTACACTCTTGATGGGGAAGAATTTTGGATGTTTTTCCATTCTCCATTATAGCCTATGAGATTCATTAGAATGAATGGGCCCATATGGTAAGGGTTAGGGTTAGGGTTACAGTTCAGGGCACACTTATGTTTGGGTGAATATTGGGGTTGGGTTTAGGGTTGGATAAGATGTATTTTTAATATCACACTGAATGGGACACTCTTGATGGGGAAAAATTTTGGATGTTTTTCCATTCTCCATTATAGCCTATGAGATTCATTAGAATGAATGGGCCCATATGGTAAGGGTTAGGGTTAGGGTTAGAGTTCAGGGCACACTTATGTTTGGGTGAATATTGGGGTTGGGTTTAGGGTTGGATAAGATGTATTTTTAATATCACACTGAATGGTACACTCTTGCTGGGGAAAAATTTTGGATGTTTTTCCATTCTCCATTATAGCCTATGAGATTCATTAGAATGAATGGGCCCATATGGTAAGGGTTAGGGTTAGGGTTAGAGTTCAGGACAAACTTATGTTTGGTTGAATATTGGGGTCTGATTTAGGGTTGGGTAAGATGTATTTTTAATATCACACTGAATGGTACACTCTTGATGGGGAAGAATTTTGGATGTTTTTCCATTCTCCATTATAGCCTATGAGATTCATTAGAGTGAATGGGCCCATATGGTAAGGGTTAGGGTTAGGGTTAGAGTTCAGGGCACAGTTATGTTTGGGTGAATATTGGGGTTGTGTTTAGGGTTGGATAAGATGTATTTTTAATATCACACTGAATGGTACACTCTTGATGGGGAAGAATTTTGGATGTTTTTCCATTCTCCATTATAGCCTATGAGATTCATTAGAATGAATGGGCCCATATGGTAAGGGTTAGGGTTAGGGTTAGAGTTCAGGACACACATATGTTCGGTTTAAAATTGGGGTCTGATTTAGGGTTGGGTAAGATGTATTCTTAATATCACACTGAATGGTACACTATTGATGGAGAAAAATTTTGGATGTTTTTCCATTCTCCCTTATAGCCTATGAGATTCATTAGAATGAATGGGCCCATATGGTAAGGGTTAGGGTTAGGGTTAGAGTTCAGGGCACACTTATGTTTGGGTGAATATTGGGGTTGGGTTTAGGGTTGGATAAGATGTATTTTTAATATCACACTGAATGGTACACTCTTGATGGGGAAAAATTTTGGATGTTTTTCCATTCTCCATTATAGCCTATGAGATTCATTAGAATGAATGGGCCCATAGGGTAAGGGTTAGGGTTAGGGTTAGAGTTCAGGACACACATATGTTCGGTTTAAAATTGGGGTCTGATTTAGGGTTGGGTAAGATGTATTTTTAATATCACACTGAATGGTACACTATTGATGGAGAAAAATTTTGGATGTTTTTCCATTCTCCATTATAGCCTATGAGATTCATTAGAATGAATGGGCCCATATGGTAAGGGTTAGGGTTAGGGTTAGAGTTCAGGGCACACTTATGTTTGGGTGAATATTGGGGTTGGGTTTAGGGTTGGATAAGATGTATTTTTAATATCACACTGAATGGTACACTCTTGATGGGGAAAAATTTTGGATGTTTTTCCATTCTCCATTATAGCCTATGAGATTCATTAGAATGAATGGGCCCATATGGTAAGGGTTAGGGTTAGAGTTCAGGGCACACTTATGTTTGGGTTAATATTGGGGTTGGGTTTAGGGTTGGATAAGATGTATTTTTAATATCACACTTAATGGTACACTCTTGATGGGGAAGAATTTTGGATGTTTTTCCATTCTCCGTTATAGCCTATGAGATTCATTAGAATGAATGGGCCCATATGGTAAGGGTTAGGGTTAGGGTTAGAGTTCAGGACACACATATGTTCGGTTTAAAATTGGGGTCTGATTTAGGGTTGGGTAAGATGTATTTTTAATATCACACTGAATGGTACACTATTGATGGAGAAAAATTTTGGATGTTTTTCCATTCTCCATTATAGCCTATGAGATTCATTAGAATGAATGGGCCCATATGGTAAGGGTTAGGGTTAGGGTTAGAGTTCAGGGCACACTTATGTTTGGGTGAATATTGGGGTTGGGTTTAGGGTTGGATAAGATGTATTTTTAATATCACACTGAATGGGACACTCTTGATGGGGAAAAATTTTGGATGTTTTTCCATTCTCCATTATAGCCTATGAGATTCATTAGAATGAATGGGCCCATATGGTAAGGGTTAGGGTTAGGGTTAGGGTTAGAGTTCAGGGCACACTTATGTTTGGGTGAATATTGGGGTTGGGTTTAGGGTTGGATAAGATGTATTTTTAATATCACACTGAATGGTACACTCTTGATGGGGAAAAATTTTGGATGTTTTTCCATTCTCCATTATAGCCTATGAGATTCATTAGAATGAATGGGCCCATAGGGTAAGGGTTAGGGTTAGGGTTAGAGTTCAGGACACACATATGTTCGGTTTAAAATTGGGGTCTGATTTAGGGTTGGGTAAGATGTATTTTTAATATCACACTGAATGGTACACTATTGATGGAGAAAAATTTTGGGTTTTTTTCCATTCTCCATTATAGCCTATGAGATTCATTAGAATGAATGGGCCCATATGGTAAGGGTTAGGGTTAGGGTTAGAGTTCAGGGCACACTTATGTTTGGGTGAATATTGGGGTTGGGTTTAGGGTTGGAAAAGATGTATTTTTAATATCACACTGAATGGTACACTTTTGATGGGGAAAAATTTTGGATGTTTTTCCATTCTCCATTATAGCGTATGAGATTCATTAGAATGAATGGGCCCATATGGTAAGGGTTAGGGTTAGGGTTAGAGTTCAGGACACACATATGTTCGGTTTAAAATTGGGGTCTGATTTAGGGTTGGGTAAGATGTATTTTTAATATCACACTGAATGGTACACTATTGATGGAGAAAAATTTTGGATGTTTTTCCATTCTCCATTATAGCCTATGAGATTCATTAGAATGAATGGGCCCATATGGTAAGGGTTAGGGTTAGGGTTAGAGTTCAGGGCACACTTATGTTTGGGTGAATATTGGGGTTGGGTTTAGGGTTGGATAAGATGTATTTTTAATATCACACTGAATGGGACACTCTTGATGGGGAAAAATTTTGGATGTTTTTCCATTCTCCATTATAGCCTATGAGATTCATTAGAATGAATGGGCCCATAGGGTAAGGGTTAGGGTTAGGGTTAGAGTTCAGGACACACATATGTTCGGTTTAAAATTGGGGTCTGATTTAGGGTTGGGTAAGATGTATTTTTAATATCACACTGAATGGTACACTATTGATGGAGAAAAATTTTGGATGTTTTTCCATTCTCCATTATAGCCTATGAGATTCATTAGAATGAATGGGCCCATATGGTAAGGGTTAGGGTTAGGGTTAGAGTTCAGGGCACACTTATGTTTGGGTGAATATTGGGGTTGGGTTTAGGGTTGGATAAGATGTATTTTTAATATCACACTGAATGGTACACTCTTGATGGGGAAAATTTTTGGATGTTTTTCCATTCTCCATTATAGCCTATGAGATTCATTAGAATGAATGGGCCCATATGGTAAGGGTTAGGGTTAGGGTTAGAGTTCAGGGCACACTTATGTTTGGGTGAATATTGGGGTTGGGTTTAGGGTTGGATAAGATGTATTTTTAATATCACACTGAATGGTACACTCTTGATGGGGAAAAATTTTGGATGTTTTTCCATTCTCCATTATAGCCTATGAGATTCATTAGAATGAATGGGCCCATATGGTAAGGGTTAGGGTTAGGGTTAGAGTTCAGGACACACTTATGTTTGGGTGAATATTGGGGTCTGATTTAGGGTTGGGTAAGATGTATTTTTAATATCACACTGAATGGTACACTCTTGATGGGGAAGAATTTTGGATGTTTTTCCATTCTCCATTATAGCCTATGAGATTCATTAGAGTGAATGGGCCCATATGGTAAGGGTTAGGGTTAGGGTTAGAGTTCAGGGCACAGTTATGTTTGGGTGAATATTGGGGTTGTGTTTAGGGTTGTATAAGATGTATTTTTAATATTACACTGAATGGTACACTCTTGATGGGGAAGAATTTTGGATGTTTTTCCATTCTCCATTATAGCCTATGAGATTCATTAGAATGAATGGGCCCATATGGTAAGGGTTAGGGTTAGGGTTAGAGTTCAGGGCACACTTATGTTTGGGTGAATATTGGGGTTGGGTTTAGGGTTGGATAAGATGTATTTTTAATATCACACTGAATGGTACACTCTTGATGGGGAAAAATTTTGGATGTTTTTCCATTCTCCATTATAGCCTATGAGATTCATTAGAATGAATGGGCCCATATGGTAAGGGTTAGGGTTAGGGTTAGAGTTCAGGGCACACTTATGTTTGGGTGAATATTGGGGTTGGGTTTAGGGTTGGATAAGATGAATTTTTAATATCACACTGAATGGTACACTCTTGATGGGGAAGAATTTTGGATGTTTTTCCATTCTCCATTATAGCCTATGAGATTCATTAGAATGAATGGGCCCATATGGTAAGGGTTAGGGTTAGGGTTAGAGTTCAGGACACACATATGTTCGGTTTAAAATTGGGGTCTGATTTAGGGTTGGGTAAGATGTATTTTTAATATCACACTGAATGGTACACTATTGATGGAGAAAAATTTTGGATGTTTTTCCATTCTCCATTATAGCCTATGAGATTCATTAGAATGAATGGGCCCATATGGTAAGGGTTAGGGTTAGGGTTAGAGTTCAGGACACACATATGTTCGGTTTAAAATTGGGGTCTGATTTAGGGTTGGGTAAGATGTATTTTTAATATCACACTGAATGGTACACTATTGATGGAGAAAAATTTTGGATGTTTTTCCATTCTCCATTATAGCCTATGAGATTCATTAGAATGAATGGGCCCATATGGTAAGGGTTAGGGTTAGGGTTAGAGTTCAGGGCACACTTATGTTTGGGTGAATATTGGGGTTGGGTTTAGGGTTGGATAAGATGTATTTTTAATATCACACTGAATGGTACACTCTTGATGGGGAAAAATTTTGGATGTTTTTCCATTCTCCATTATAGCCTATGAGATTCATTAGAATGAATGGGCCCATATGGTAAGGGTTAGGGTTAGAGTTCAGGGCACACTTATGTTTGGGTTAATATTGGGGTTGGGTTTAGGGTTGGATAAGATGTATTTTTAATATCACACTTAATGGTACACTCTTGATGGGGAAGAATTTTGGATGTTTTTCCATTCTCCATTATAGCCTATGAGATTCATTAGAATGAATGGGCCCATATGGTAAGGGTTAGGGTTAGGGTTAGAGTTCAGGACACACATATGTTCGGTTTAAAATTGGGGTCTGATTTAGGGTTGGGTAAGATGTATTTTTAATATCACACTGAATGGTACACTATTGATGAAGAAAAATTTTGGATGTTTTTCCATTCTCCATTATAGCCTATGAGATTCATTAGAATGAATGGGCCCATATGGTAAGGGTTAGGGTTAGGGTTAGAGTTCAGGGCACACTTATGTTTGGGTGAATATTGGGGTTGGGTTTAGGGTTGGATAAGATGTATTTTTAATATCACACTGAATGGGACACTCTTGATGGGGAAAAATTTTGGATGTTTTTCCATTCTCCATTATAGCCTATGAGATTCATTAGAATGAATGGGCCCATATGGTAAGGGTTAGGGTTAGGGTTAGAGTTCAGGGCACACTTATGTTTGGGTGAATATTGGGGTTGGGTTTAGGGTTGGATAAGATGTATTTTTAATATCACACTGAATGGTACACTCTTGATGGGGAAAAATTTTGGATGTTTTTCCATTCTCCATTATAGCCTATGAGATTCATTAGAATGAATGGGCCCATAGGGTAAGGGTTAGGGTTAGGGTTAGAGTTCAGGACACACATATGTTCGGTTTAAAATTGGGGTCTGATTTAGGGTTGGGTAAGATGTATTTTTAATATCACACTGAATGGTACACTATTGATGGAGAAAAATTTTGGATGTTTTTCCATTCTCCATTATAGCCTATGAGATTCATTAGAATGAATGGGCCCATATGGTAAGGGTTAGGGTTAGGGTTAGAGTTCAGGGCACACTTATGTTTGGGTGAATATTGGGGTTGGGTTTAGGGTTGGATAAGATGTATTTTTAATATCACACTGAATGGTACACTCTTGATGGGGAAAAATTTTGGATGTTTTTCCATTCTCCATTATAGCCTATGAGATTCATTAGAATGAATGGGCCCATATGGTAAGGGTTAGGGTTAGGGTTAGAGTTCAGGGCACACTTATGTTTGGGTGAATATTGGGGTTGGGTTTAGGGTTGGATAAGATGTATTTTTAATATCACACTGAATGGTACACTATTGATGGGGAAAAATTTTGGATGTTTTTCCATTCTCCATTATAGCCTATGAGATTCATTAGAATGAATGGGCCCATATGGTAAGGGTTAGGGTTAGGGTTAGAGTTCAGGGCACACTTATGTTTGGGTGAATATTGGGGTTGGGTTTAGGGTTGGATAAGATGAATTTTTAATATCACACTGAATGGTACACTCTTGATGGGGAAGAATTTTGGATGTTTTTCCATTCTCCATTATAGCCTATGAGATTCATTAGAATGAATGGGCCCATATGGTAAGGGTTAGGGTTAGGGTTAGAGTTCAGGACACACATATGTTCGGTTTAAAATTGGGGTCTGATTTAGGGTTGGGTAAGATGTATTTTTAATATCACACTGAATGGTACACTATTGATGGAGAAAAATTTTGGATGTTTTTCCATTCTCCATTATAGCCTATGAGATTCATTAGAATGAATGGGCCCATATGGTAAGGGTTAGGGTTAGGGTTAGAGTTCAGGACACACATATGTTCGGTTTAAAATTGGGGTCTGATTTAGAGTTGGGTAAGATGTATTTTTAATATCACACTGAATGGTACACTCTTGATGGGGAAAAATTTTGGATGTTTTTCCATTCTCCATTATAGCCTATGAGATTCATTAGAATGAATGGGCCCATATGGTAAGGGTTAGGGTTAGAGTTCAGGGCACACTTATGTTTGGGTTAATATTGGGGTTGGGTTTAGGGTTGGATAAGATGTATTTTTAATATCACACTGAATGGTACACTCTTGATGGGGAAGAATTTTGGATGTTTTTCCATTCTCCATTATAGCCTATGAGATTCATTAGAATGAATGGGCCCATATGGTAAGGGTTAGGGTTAGAGTTCAGGGCACACTTATGTTTGGGTTAATATTGGGGTTGGGTTTAGGGTTGGATAAGATGTATTTTTAATATCACACTTAATGGTACACTCTTGATGGGGAAGAATTTTGGATGTTTTTCCATTCTCCATTATAGCCTATGAGATTCATTAGAATGAATGGGCCCATATGGTAAGGGTTAGGGTTAGGGTTAGAGTTCAGGACACACATATGTTCGGTTTAAAATTGGGGTCTGATTTAGGGTTGGGTAAGATGTATTTTTAATATCACACTGAATGGTACACTATTGATGGAGAAAAATTTTGGATGTTTTTCCATTCTCCATTATAGCCTATGAGATTCATTAGAATGAATGGGCCCATATGGTAAGGGTTAGGGTTAGGGTTAGAGTTCAGGACACACATATGTTCGGTTTAAAATTGGGGTCTGATTTAGAGTTGGGTAAGATGTATTTTTAATATCACACTGAATGGTACACTCTTGATGGGGAAAAATTTTGGATGTTTTTCCATTCTCCATTATAGCCTATGAGATTCATTAGAATGAATGGGCCCATATGGTAAGGGTTAGGGTTAGAGTTCAGGGCACACTTATGTTTGGGTGAATATTGGGGTTGGGTTTAGGGTTGGATAAGATGTATTTTTAATATCACACTGAATGGTACACTCTTGATGGGGAAAAATTTTGGATGTTTTTCCATTCTCCATTATAGCCTATGAGATTCATTAGAATGAATGGGCCCATATGGTAAGGGTTAGGGTTAGAGTTCAGGGCACACTTATGTTTGGGTTAATATTGGGGTTGGGTTTAGGGTTGGATAAGATGTATTTTTAATATCACACTGAATGGTACACTCTTGATGGGGAAGAATTTTGGATGTTTTTCCATTCTCCATTATAGCCTATGAGATTCATTAGAATGAATGGGCCCATATGGTAAGGGTTAGGGTTAGAGTTCAGGGCACACTTATGTTTGGGTTAATATTGGGGTTGGGTTTAGGGTTGGATAAGATGTATTTTTAATATCACACTTAATGGTACACTCTTGATGGGGAAGAATTTTGGATGTTTTTCCATTCTCCATTATAGCCTATGAGATTCATTAGAATGAATGGGCCCATATGGTAAGGGTTAGGGTTAGGGTTAGAGTTCAGGACACACATATGTTCGGTTTAAAATTGGGGTCTGATTTAGGGTTGGGTAAGATGTATTTTTAATATCACACTGAATGGTACACTATTGATGGAGAAAAATTTTGGATGTTTTTCCATTCTCCATTATAGCCTATGAGATTCATTAGAATGAATGGGCCCATATGGTAAGGGTTAGGGTTAGGGTTAGAGTTCAGGACACACATATGTTCGGTTTAAAATTGGGGTCCTGATTTAGAGTTGGGTAAGATGTATTTTTAATATCACACTGAATGGTACACTCTTGATGGGGAAAAATTTTGGATGTTTTTCCATTCTCCATTATAGCCTATGAGATTCATTAGAATGAATGGGCCCATATGGTAAGGGTTAGGGTTAGAGTTCAGGGCACACTTATGTTTGGGTGAATATTGGGGTTGGGTTTAGGGTTGGATAAGATGTATTTTTAATATCACACTGAATGGTACACTCTTGATGGGGAAAAATTTTGGATGTTTTTTCCATTCTCCATTATAGCCTATGAGATTCATTAGAATGAATGGGCCCATATGGTAAGGGTTAGGGTTAGAGTTCAGGGCACACTTATGTTTTGGTTAATATTGGGGTTGGGTTTAGGGTTGGATAAGATGTATTTTTAATATCACACTTAATGGTACACTCTTGATGGGGAAGAATTTTGGATGTTTTTCCATTCTCCATTATAGCCTATGAGATTCATTAGAATGAATGGGCCCATATGGTAAGGGTTAGGGTTAGGGTTAGAGTTCAGGACACACATATGTTCGGTTTAAAATTGGGGTCTGATTTAGGGTTGGGTAAGATGTATTTTTAATATCACACTGAATGGTACACTATTGATGGAGAAAAATTTTGGATGTTTTTCCATTCTCCATTATAGCCTATGAGATTCATTAGAATGAATGGGCCCATATGGTAAGGGTTAGGGTTAGGGTTAGAGTTCAGGGCACACTTATGTTTGGGTGAATATTGGGGTTGGGTTTAGGTTGGATAAGATGTATTTTTAATATCACACTGAATGGGACACTCTTGATGGGGAAAAATTTTGGATGTTTTTTCCATTCTCCATTATAGCCTATGAGATTCATTAGAATGAATGGGCCATATGGTAAGGGTTAGGGTTAGGGGTTAGAGTTCAGGGCACACTTATGTTTGGGTGAATATTGGGGTTGGGTTTAGGGTTGGATAAGATGTATTTTTAATATCACACTGAATGGTACACTCTTGATGGGGAAAAATTTTGGATGTTTTTCCATTCTCCATTATAGCCTATGAGATTCATTAGAATGAATGGGCCCATAGGGTAAGGGTTAGGGTTTTAGGGTTAGAGTTCAGGACACACATATGTTCGGTTTAAAATTGGGGTCTGATTTAGGGTTGGGTAAGATGTATTTTTAATATCACACTGAATGGTACACTATTGATGGAGAAAAATTTTGGATGTTTTTCCATTCTCCATTATAGCCTATGAGATTCATTAGAATGAATGGGCCCATATGGTAAGGGTTAGGGTTAGGTTAGAGTTCAGGACACACATATGTTCGGTTTAAAATTGGGGTCTGATTTAGGGTTGGGTAAGATGTATTCTTAATATCACACTGAATGGTACACTATTGATGGAGAAAAATTTTGGATGTTTTTCCATTCTCCCTTATAGCCTATGAGATTCATTAGAATGAATGGGCCCATATGGTAAGGGTTAGGGTTAGGGTTAGAGTTCAGGGCACACTTATGTTTGGGTGAATATTGGGGTTGGGTTTAGGGTTGGATAAGATGTATTTTTAATATCACACTGAATGGTACACTCTTGATGGGGAAAAATTTTGGATGTTTTTCCATTCTCCATTATAGCCTATGAGATTCATTAGAATGAATGGGCCCATAGGGTAAGGGTTAGGGTTAGGGTTAGAGTTCAGGACACACATATGTTCGGTTTAAAATTGGGGTCTGATTTAGGGTTGGGTAAGATGTATTTTTAATATCACACTGAATGGTACACTATTGATGGAGAAAAATTTTGGATGTTTTTCCATTCTCCATTATAGCCAAGAGATTCATTAGAATGAATGGGCCCATATGGTAAGGGTTAGGGTTAGGGTTAGAGTTCAGGGCACACTTATGTTTGGGTGAATATTGGGGTTGGGTTTAGGGTTGGATAAGATGTATTTTTAATATCACACTGAATGGTACACTCTTGATGGGGAAAAATTTTGGATGTTTTTCCATTCTCCATTATAGCCTATGAGATTCATTAGAATGAATGGGCCCATATGGTAAGGGTTAGGGTTAGAGTTCAGGGCACACTTATGTTTGGGTTAATATTGGGGTTGGGTTTAGGGTTGGATAAGATGTATTTTTAATATCACACTTAATGGTACACTCTTGATGGGGAAGAATTTTGGATGTTTTTCCATTCTCCATTATAGCCTATGAGATTCATTAGAATGAATGGGCCCATATGGTAAGGGTTAGGGTTAGGGTTAGAGTTCAGGACACACATATGTTCGGTTTAAAATTGGGGTCTGATTTAGGGTTGGGTAAGATGTATTTTTAATATCACACTGAATGGTACACTATTGATGGAGAAAAATTTTGGATGTTTTTCCATTCTCCATTATAGCCTATGAGATTCATTAGAATGAATGGGCCCATATGGTAAGGGTTAGGGTTAGGGTTAGAGTTCAGGGCACACTTATGTTTGGGTGAATATTGGGGTTGGGTTTAGGGTTGGATAAGATGTATTTTTAATATCACACTGAATGGGACACTCTTGATGGGGAAAAATTTTGGATGTTTTTCCATTCTCCATTATAGCCTATGAGATTCATTAGAATGAATGGGCCCATATGGTAAGGGTTAGGGTTAGAGTTCAGGGCACACTTATGTTTGGGTTAATATTGGGGTTGGGTTTAGGGTTGGATAAGATGTATTTTTAATATCACACTTAATGGTACACTCTTGATGGGGAAGAATTTTGGATGTTTTTCCATTCTCCATTATAGCCTATGAGATTCATTAGAATGAATGGGCCCATATGGTAAGGGTTAGGGTTAGGGTTAGAGTTCAGGACACACATATGTTCGGTTTAAAATTGGGGTCTGATTTAGGGTTGGGTAAGATGTATTTTTAATATCACACTGAATGGTACACTATTGATGGAGAAAAATTTTGGATGTTTTTCCATTCTCCATTATAGCCTATGAGATTCATTAGAATGAATGGGCCCATATGGTAAGGGTTAGGGTTAGGGTTAGAGTTCAGGGCACACTTATGTTTGGGTGAATATTGGGGTTGGGTTTAGGGTTGGATAAGATGTATTTTTAATATCACACTGAATGGGAC
This sequence comes from Heteronotia binoei, assembly GCF_032191835.1. Lineage (NCBI taxonomy): Eukaryota > Metazoa > Chordata > Lepidosauria > Squamata > Gekkonidae > Heteronotia > Heteronotia binoei. The sequence goes on along the minus strand of NW_026800269.1, from coordinate 144,523 downwards.
ACTCTTGATGGGGAAAAATTTTGGATGTTTTTCCATTCTCCATTATAGCCTATGAGATTCATTAGAATGAATGGGCCCATATGGTAAGGGTTAGGGTTAGGGTTAGGGTTAGAGTTCAGGGCACACTTATGTTTGGGTGAATATTGGGGTTGGGTTTAGGGTTGGATAAGATGTATTTTTAATATCACACTGAATGGTACACTCTTGATGGGGAAAAATTTTGGATGTTTTTCCATTCTCCATTATAGCCTATGAGATTCATTAGAATGAATGGGCCCATAGGGTAAGGGTTAGGGTTAGGGGTTAGAGTTCAGGACACACATATGTTCGGTTTAAAATTGGGGTCTGATTTAGGGTTGGGTAAGATGTATTTTTAATATCACACTGAATGGTACACTATTGATGGAGAAAAATTTTGGATGTTTTTCCATTCTCCATTATAGCCTATGAGATTCATTAGAATGAATGGGCCCCATATGGTAAGGGTTAGGGTTAGGGTTAGAGTTCAGGGCACACTTATGTTTGGGTGAATATTGGGGTTGGGTTTAGGGTTGGATAAGATGTATTTTTAATATCACACTGAATGGTACACTCTTGATGGGGAAAAATTTTGGATGTTTTTCCATTCTCCATTATAGCCTATGAGATTCATTAGAATGAATGGGCCCATATGGTAAGGGTTAGGGTTAGGGTTAGAGTTCAGGGCACACTTATGTTTGGGTGAATATTGGGGTTGGGTTTAGGGTTGGATAAGATGTATTTTTAATATCACACTGAATGGTACACTCTTGATGGGGAAGAATTTTGGATGTTTTTCCATTCTCCATTATAGCCTATGAGATTCATTAGAGTGAATGGGCCCATATGGTAAGGGTTAGGGTTAGGGTTAGAGTTCAGGGCACAGTTATGTTTGGGTGAATATTGGGGTTGTGTTTAGGGTTGGATAAGATGTATTTTTAATATCACACTGAATGGTACACTCTTGATGGGGAAGAATTTTGGATGTTTTTCCATTCTCCATTATAGCCTATGAGATTCATTAGAATGAATGGGCCCATATGGTAAGGGTTAGGGTTAGGGTTAGAGTTCAGGACACACATATGTTCGGTTTAAAATTGGGGTCTGATTTAGGTTTGGGTAAGATGTATTCTTAATATCACACTGAATGGTACACTATTGATGGAGAAAAATTTTGGATGTTTTTCCATTCTCCCTTATAGCCTATGAGATTCATTAGAATGAATGGGCCCATATGGTAAGGGTTAGGGTTAGGGTTAGAGTTCAGGGCACACTTATGTTTGGGTGAATATTGGGGTTGGGTTTAGGGTTGGATAAGATGTATTTTTAATATCACACTGAATGGGACACTCTTGATGGGGAAAAATTTTGGATGTTTTTCCATTCTCCATTATAGCCTATGAGATTCATTAGAATGAATGGGCCCATATGGTAAGGGTTAGGGTTAGGGTTAGGGTTAGAGTTCAGGGCACACTTATGTTTGGGTGAATATTGGGTTTGGGTTTAGGGTTGGATAAGATGTATTTTTAATATCACACTGAATGGTACACTCTTGATGGGGAAAAATTTTGGATGTTTTTCCATTCTCCATTATAGCCTATGAGATTCATTAGAATGAATGGGCCCATAGGGTAAGGGTTAGGGTTAGGGTTAGAGTTCAGGACACACATATGTTCGGTTTAAAATTGGGGTCTGATTTAGGGTTGGGTAAGATGTATTTTTAATATCACACTGAATGGTACACTATTGATGGAGAAAAATTTTGGATGTTTTTCCATTCTCCATTATAGCCTATGAGATTCATTAGAATGAATGGGCCCATATGGTAAGGGTTAGGGTTAGGGTTAGAGTTCAGGGCACACTTATGTTTGGGTGAATATTGGGGTTGGGTTTAGGGTTGGATAAGATGTATTTTTAATATCACACTGAATGGTACACTCTTGATGGGGAAAAATTTTGGATGTTTTTCCATTCTCCATTATAGCCTATGAGATTCATTAGAATGAATGGGCCCATATGGTAAGGGTTAGGGTTAGGGTTAGAGTTCAGGGCACACTTATGTTTGGGTGAATATTGGGGTTGGGTTTAGGGTTGGATAAGATGTATTTTTAATATCACACTGAATGGTACACTCTTGCTGGGGAAAAATTTTGGATGTTTTTCCATTCTCCATTATAGCCTATGAGATTCATTAGAATGAATGGGCCCATATGGTAAGGGTTAGGGTTAGGGTTAGAGTTCAGGACAAACTTATGTTTGGTTGAATATTGGGGTCTGATTTAGGGTTGGGTAAGATGTATTTTTAATATCACACTGAATGGTACACTCTTGATGGGGAAGAATTTTGGATGTTTTTCCATTCTCCATTATAGCCTATGAGATTCATTAGAGTGAATGGGCCCATATGGTAAGGGTTAGGGTTAGGGTTAGAGTTCAGGGCACAGTTATGTTTGGGTGAATATTGGGGTTGTGTTTAGGGTTGGATAAGATGTATTTTTAATATCACACTGAATGGTACACTCTTGATGGGGAAGAATTTTGGATGTTTTTCCATTCTCCATTATAGCCTATGAGATTCATTAGAATGAATGGGCCCATATGGTAAGGGTTAGGGTTAGGGTTAGAGTTCAGGACACACATATGTTCGGTTTAAAATTGGGGTCTGATTTAGGGTTGGGTAAGATGTATTCTTAATATCACACTGAATGGTACACTATTGATGGAGAAAAATTTTGGATGTTTTTCCATTCTCCCTTATAGCATATGAGATTCATTAGAATGAATGGGCCCATATGGTAAGGGTTAGGGTTAGGGTTAGAGTTCAGGGCACACTTATGTTTGGGTGAATATTGGGGTTGGGTTTAGGGTTGGATAAGATGTATTTTTAATATCACACTGAATGGTACACTCTTGATGGGGAAGAATTTTGGATGTTTTTCCATTCTCCATTATAGCCTATGAGATTCATTAGAATGAATGGGCCCATATGGTAAGGGTTAGGGTTAGGGTTAGAGTTCAGGACACACATATGTTCGGTTTAAAATTGGGGTCTGATTTAGGGTTGGGTAAGATGTATTCTTAATATCACACTGAATGGTACACTATTGATGGAGAAAAATTTTGGATGTTTTTCCATTCTCCCTTATAGCATATGAGATTCATTAGAATGAATGGGCCCATATGGTAAGGGTTAGGGTTAGGGTTAGAGTTCAGGGCACACTTATGTTTGGGTGAATATTGGGGTTGGGTTTAGGGTTGGATAAGATGTATTTTTAATATCACACTGAATGGTACACTGTTGATGGGGAAAAATTTTGGATGTTTTTCCATTCTCCATTATAGCCTATGAGATTCATTAGAATGAATGGGCCCATAGGGTAAGGGTTAGGGTTAGGGTTAGAGTTCAGGACACACATATGTTCGGTTTAAAATTGGGGTCTGATTTAGGGTTGGGTAAGATGTATTTTTAATATCACACTGAATGGTACACTATTGATGGAGAAAAATTTTGGATGTTTTTCCATTCTCCATTATAGCCTATGAGATTCATTAGAATGAATGGGCCCATATGGTAACGGGTTAGGGTTAGGGTTAGAGTTCAGGGCACACTTATGTTTGGGTGAATATTTGGGTTGGGTTTAGGGTTGGATAAGATGTATTTTTAATATCACACTCAATGGTACACTCTTGCTGGGGAAAAATTTGGGATGTTTTTCCATTCTCCATTATAGCCTATGAGATTCATTAGAATGAATGGGCCCATATGGTAAGGGTTAGGGTTAGGGTTAGAGTTCAGGACACACTTATGTTTGGGTGAATATTGGGGTCTGATTTAGGGTTGGGTAGGATGTATTTTTAATATCACACTGAATGGTACACTCTTGATGGGGAAGAATTTTGGATGTTCTTCCATTCTCCATTATAGCCTATGAGATTCATTAGAGTGAATGGGCCCATATGGTAAGGGTTAGGGTTAGGGTTAGAGTTCAGGGCACAGTTATGTTTGGGTGAATATTGGGGTTGTGTTTAGGGTTGGATAAGATGTATTTTTAATATCACACTTAATGGTACACTCTTGATGGGGAAGAATTTTGGATGTTTTTCCATTCTCCATTATAGCCTATGAGATTCATTAGAATGAATGGGCCCATATGGTAAGGGTTAGGGTTAGGGTTAGAGTTCAGGGCACACTTATGTTTGGGTGAATATTGGGGTTGGGTTTAGGGTTGGATAAGATGAATTTTTAATATCACACTGAATGGTACACTCTTGATGGGGAAGAATTTTGGATGTTTTTCCATTCTCCATTATAGCGTATGAGATTCATTAGAATGAATGGGCCCATATGGTAAGGGTTAGGGTTAGGGTTAGAGTTCAGGACACACATATGTTCGGTTTAAAATTGGGGTCTGATTTAGGGTTGGGTAAGATGTATTTTTAATATCACACTGAATGGTACACTATTGATGGAGAAAAATTTTGGATTTTTTTCCATTCTCCATTATAGCCTATGAGATTCATTAGAATGAATGGGCCCATATAGTAAGGGTTAGGGTTAGGGTTAGAGTTCAGGACACACATATCTTCGGTTTAAAATTGGGGTCTGATTTAGGGTTGGGTAAGATGTATTTTTAATATCACACTGAATGGTACACTATTGATGGAGAAAAATTTTGGATGTTTTTCCATTCTCCATTATAGCCTATGAGATTCATTAGAATGAATGGGCCCATATGGTAAGGGTTAGGGTTAGGGTTAGAGTTCAGGGCACACTTATGTTTGGGTGAATATTGGGGTTGGGTTTAGGGTTGGATAAGATGTATTTTTAATATCACACTGAATGGTACACTCTTGATGGGGAAAAATTTTGGATGTTTTTCCATTCTCCATTATAGCCTATGAGATTCATTAGAATGAATGGGCCCATAGGGTAAGGGTTAGGGTTAGGGTTAGAGTTCAGGACACACATATGTTCGGTTTAAAATTGGGGTCTGATTTAGGGTTGGGTAAGATGTATTTTTAATATCACACTGAATGGTACACTATTGATGGAGAAAAATTTTGGATGTTTTTCCATTCTCCATTATAGCCTATGAGATTCATTAGAATGAATGGGCCCATATGGTAAGGGTTAGGGTTAGGGTTAGAGTTCAGGACACACTTATGTTTGGGTGAATATTGGGGTCTGATTTAGGGTTGGGTAAGATGTATTTTTAATATCACACTGAATGGTACACTCTTGATGGGGAAAAATTTTGGATGTTTTTCCATTCTCCATTATAGCCTATGAGATTCATTAGAATGAATGGGCCCATATGGTAAGGGTTAGGGTTAGGGTTAGAGTTCAGGACACACTTATGTTTGGGTGAATATTGGGGTCTGATTTAGGGTTGGGTAAGATGTATTTTTAATATCACACTGAATGGTACACTCTTGATGGGGAAGAATTTTGGATGTTTTTCCATTCTCCATTATAGCCTATGAGATTCATTAGAGTGAATGGGCCCATATGGTAAGGGTTAGGGTTAGGGTTAGGGTTAGAGTTCAGGGCACAGTTATGTTTGGGTGAATATTGGGGTTGTGTTTAGGGTTGGATAAGATGTATTTTTAATATCACACTGAATGGTACACTCTTGATGGGGAAGAATTTTGCATGTTTTTCCATTCTCCATTATAGCCTATGAGATTCATTAGAATGAATGGGCCCATATGGTAAGGGTTAGGGTTAGGGTTAGAGTTCAGGGCACACTTATGTTTGGGTGAATATTGGGGTTGGGTTTAGGGTTGGATAAGATGTATTTTTAATATCACACTGAATGGTACACTCTTGATGGGGAAAAATTTTGGATGTTTTTCCATTCTCCATTATAGCCTATGAGATTCATTAGAATGAATGGGCCCATATGGTAAGGGTTAGGGTTAGAGTTCAGGGCACACTTATGTTTGGGTGAATATTGGGGTTGGGTTTAGGGTTGGATAAGATGTATTTTTAATATCACACTTAATGGTACACTCTTGATGGGGAAGAATTTTGGATGTTTTTCCATTCTGCATTATAGCCTATGAGATTCATTAGAATGAATGGGCCCATATGGTAAGGGTTAGGGTTAGGGTTAGAGTTCAGGACACACATATGTTCGGTTTAAAATTGGGGTCTGATTTAGGGTTGGGTAAGATGTATTTTTAATATCACACTGAATGGTACACTATTGATGGAGAAAAATTTTGGATGTTTTTCCATTCTCCATTATAGCCTATGAGATTCATTAGAATGAATGGGCCCATATGGTAAGGGTTAGGGTTAGGGTTAGAGTTCAGGGCACACTTATGTTTGGGTGAATATTGGGGTTGGGTTTAGGGTTGGATAAGATGTATTTTTAATATCACACTGAATGGGACACTCTTGATGGGGAAAAATTTTGGATGTTTTTCCATTCTCCATTATAGCCTATGAGATTCATTAGAATGAATGGGCCCATATGGTAAGGGTTAGGGTTAGGGTTAGAGTTCAGGGCACACTTATGTTTGGGTGAATATTGGGGTTGGGTTTAGGGTTGGATAAGATGTATTTTTAATATCACACTGAATGGTACACTCTTGATGGGGAAAAATTTTGGATGTTTTTCCATTCTCCATTATAGCCTATGAGATTCATTAGAATGAATGGGCCCATAGGGTAAGGGTTAGGGTTAGGGTTAGAGTTCAGGACACACATATGTTCGGTTTAAAATTGGGGTCTGATTTAGGGTTGGGTAAGATGTATTTTTAATATCACACTGAATGGTACACTATTGATGGAGAAAAATTTTGGATGTTTTTCCATTCTCCATTATAGCCTATGAGATTCATTAGAATGAATGCGCCCATATTGGAAGGGTTAGGGTTAGGGTTAGAATTCAGGGCACACTTATGTTTGGGTGAATATTGGGGTTGGGTTTAGGGTTGGATAAGATGTATTTTTAATATCACACTGAATGGTACACTCTTGATGGGGAAAAATTTTGGATGTTTTTCCATTCTCCATTATAGCCTATGAGATTCATTAGAATGAATGGGCCCATATGGTAAGGGTTAGGGTTAGGGTTAGAGTTCAGGGCACACTTATGTTTGGGTGAATATTGGGGTTGGGTTTAGGGTTGGATAAGATGTATTTTTAATATCACACTGAATGGTACACTCTTGATGGGGAAAAATTTTGGATGTTTTTCCATTCTCCATTATAGCCTATGAGATTCATTAGACTGAATGGGCCCATATGGTAAGGGTTAGGGTTAGGGTTAGAGTTCAGGGCACACTTATGTTTGGGTGAATATTGGGTTTGGGTTTAGGGTTGGATAAGATGTATTTTTAATATCTCACTGAATGGTACACTCTTGATGGGGAAAAATTTTGGATGTTTTTCCATTCTCCATTATAGCCTATGAGATTCATTAGAATGAATGGGCCCATATGGTAAGGGTTAGGGTTAGGGTTAGAGTTCAGGGCACACTTATGTTTGGGTGAATATTGGGGTTGGGTTTAGGGTTGGATAAGATGTATTTTTAATATCACACTGAATGGGACACTCTTGATGGGAAAAAATTTTGGATGTTTTTCCATTCTCCATTATAGCCTATGAGATTCATTAGAATGAATGGGCCCATATGGTAAGGGTTAGGGTTAGGGTTAGAGTTCAGGGCACACTTATGTTTGGGTGAATATTGGGGTCTGATTTAGGGTTGGGTAAGATGTATTTTTAATATCACACTGAATGGTACACTCTTGATGGGGAAGAATTTTGGATGTTTTTCCATTCTCCATTATAGCCTATGAGATTCATTAGAGTGAATGGGCCCATATGGTAAGGGTTAGGGTTAGGGTTAGAGTTCAGGGCACAGTTATGTTTGGGTGAATATTGGGGTTGTGTTTAGGGTTGGATAAGATGTATTTTTAATATCACACTGAATGGTACACTCTTGATGGGGAAGAATTTTGCATGTTTTTCCATTCTCCATTATAGCCTATGAGATTCATTAGAATGAATGGGCCCATATGGTTAGGGTTAGGGTTAGGGTTAGAGTTCAGGACACACATATGTTCGGTTTAAAATTGGGGTCTGATTTAGGGTTGGGTAAGATGTATTTTTAATATCACACTGAATGGTACACTATTGATGGAGAAAAATTTTGGATGTTTTTCCATTCTCCATTATAGCCTATGAGATTCATTAGAATGAATGGGCCCATATGGTAAGGGTTAGGGTTAGGGTTAGAGTTCAGGGCACACTTATGTTTGGGTGAATATTTGGGTTGGGTTTAGGGTTGGATAAGATGTATTTTTAATATCACACTGAATGGTACACTCTTGCTGGGGAAAAATTTGGGATGTTTTTCCATTCTCCATTATAGCCTATGAGATTCATTAGAATGAATGGGCCCATATGGTAAGGGTTAGGGTTAGGGTTAGAGTTCAGGACACACTTATGTTTGGGTGAATATTGGGGTCTGATTTAGGGTTGGGTAAGATGTATTTTTAATATCACACTGAATGGTACACGCTTGATGGGGAAGAATTTTGGATGTTTTTCCATTCTCCATTATAGCCTATGAGATTCATTAGAGTGAATGGGCCCATATGGTAAGGGTTAGGGTTAGGGTTAGAGTTCAGGGCACAGTTATGTTTGGGTGAATATTGGGGTTGTGTTTAGGGTTGGATAAGATGTATTTTTAATATCACACTGAATGGTACACTCTTGATGGGGAAGAATTTTGGATGTTTTTCCATTCTCCATTATAGCCTATGAGATTCATTAGAATGAATGGGCCCATATGGTAAGGGTTAGGGTTAGGGTTAGAGTTCAGGACACACATATGTTCGGTTTAAAATTGGGGTCTGATTTAGGGTTGGGTAAGATGTATTTTTAATATCACACTGAATGGTACACTATTGATGGAGAAAAATTTTGGATGTTTTTCCATTCTCCATTATAGCCTATGAGATTCATTAGAATGAATGGGCCCATATGGTAAGGGTTAGGGTTAGGGTTAGAGTTCAGGGAACACTTATGTTTGGGTGAATATTGGGGTTGGGTTTAGGGTTGGATAAGATGTATTTTTAATATCACACTTAATGGTACACTCTTGATGGGGAAGAATTTTGGATGTTTTTCCGTTCTCCATTATAGCCTATGAGATTCATTAGAATGAATGGGCCCATATGGTAAGGGTTAGGGTTAGGGTTAGAGTTCAGGACACACTTATGTTTGGGTGAATATTGGGGTCTGATTTAGGGTTGGGTAAGATGTATTTTTAATATCACACTGAATGGTACACTCTTGATGGGGAAGAATTTTGGATGTTTTTCCATTCTCCATTATAGCCTATGAGATTCATTAGAGTGAATGGGCCCATATGGTAAGGGTTAGGGTTAGGGTTAGAGTTCAGGGCACAGTTATGTTTGGGTGAATATTGGGGTTGTGTTTAGGGTTGGATAAGATGTATTTTTAATATCACACTGAATGGTACACTATTGATGGAGAAAAATTTTGGATGTTTTTCCATTCTCCATTATAGCCTATGAGATTCATTAGAATGAATGGGCCCATATGGTAAGGGTTAGGGTTAGGGTTAGAGTTCAGGGCACACTTATGTTTGGGTGAATATTGGGGTTGGGTTTAGGGTTGGATAAGATGTATTTTTAATATCACACTGAATGGTACACTCTTGCTGGGGAAAAATTTTGGATGTTTTTCCATTCTCCATTATAGCCTATGAGATTCATTAGAATGAATGGGCCCATATGGTAAGGGTTAGGGTTAGGGTTAGAGTTCAGGACACACTTATGTTTGGGTGAATATTGGGGTCTGATTTAGGGTTGGGTAAGATGTATTTTTAATATCACACTGAATGGTACACTCTTGATGGGGAAGAATTTTGGATGTTTTTCCATTCTCCATTATAGCCTATGAGATTCATTAGAGTGAATGGGCCCATATGGTAAGGGTTAGGGTTAGGGTTAGAGTTCAGGGCACAGTTATGTTTGGGTGAATATTGGGGTTGTGTTTAGGGTTGGATAAGATGTATTTTTAATATCACACTGAATGGTACACTCTTGATGGGGAAGAATTTTGGATGTTTTTCCATTCTCCATTATAGCCTATGAGATTCATTAGAATGAATGGGCCCATATGGTAAGGGTTAGGGTTAGGGTTAGAGTTCAGGACACACATATGTTCGGTTTAAAATTGGGGTCTGATTTAGGGTTGGGTAAGATGTATTTTTAATATCACACTGAATGGTACACTATTGATGGAGAAAAATTTTGGATGTTTTTCCATTCTCCATTATAGCCTATGAGATTCATTAGAATGAATGGGCCCATATGGTAAGGGTTAGGGTTAGGGTTAGAGTTCAGGGAACACTTATGTTTGGGTGAATATTGGGGTTGGGTTTAGTGTTGGATAAGATGTATTTTTAATATCACACTTAATGGTACACTCTTGATGGGGAAGAATTTTGGATGTTTTTCCGTTCTCCATTATAGCCTATGAGATTCATTAGAATGAATGGGCCCATATGGTAAGGGTTAGGGTTAGGGTTAGAGTTCAGGGCACACTTATGTTTGGGTGAATATTGGGGTTGGGTTTAGGGTTGGATAAGATGTATTTTTAATATCACACTGAATGGGACACTCTTGATGGGGAAAAATTTTGGATGTTTTTCCATTCTCCATTATAGCCTATGAGATTCATTAGAATGAATGGGCCCATATGGTAAGGGTTAGGGTTAGGGTTAGAGTTCAGGGCACACTTATGTTTGGGTGAATATTGGGGTTGGGTTTAGGGTTGGATAAGATGTATTTTTAATATCACACTGAATGGGACACTCTTGATGGGGAAAAATTTTGGATGTTTTTCCATTCTCCATTATAGCCTATGAGATTCATTAGAATGAATGGGCCCATATGGTAAGGGTTAGGGTTAGGGTTAGAGTTCAGGACACACTTATGTTTGGTTGAATATTGGGTTCTGATTTAGGGTTGGGTAAGATGTATTTTTAATATCACACTGAATGGTACACTCTTGATGGGGAAGAATTTTGGATGTTTTTCCATTCTCCATTATAGCCTATGAGATTCATTAGAGTGAATGGGCCCATATGGTAAGGGTTAGGGTTAGGGTTAGAGTTCAGGGAACAGTTATGTTTGGGTGAATATTGGGGTTGTGTTTAGGGTTGGATAAGATGTATTTTTAATATCACACTGAATGGTACACTCTTGATGGGGAAGAATTTTGGATGTTTTTCCATTCTCCATTATAGCCTATGAGATTCATTAGAATGAATGGGCCCATATGGTAAGGGTTAGGGTTAGGGTTAGAGTTCAGGACACACATATGTTTGGTTTAAAATTGGGGTCTGATTTAGGGTTGGGTAAGATGTATTTTTAATATCACACAGAATGGTACACTATTGATGGAGAAAAATTTTGGATGTTTTTCCATTCTCCATTATAGCCTATGAGATTCATTAGAATGAATGGGCCCATATGGTAAGGGTTAGGGTTAGGGTTAGAGTTCAGGGAACACTTATGTTTGGGTGAATATTGGGGTTGGGTTTAGGGTTGGATAAGATGTATTTTTAATATCACACTTAATGGTACACTCTTGATGGGGAAGAATTTTGGATGTTTTTCCGTTCTCCATTATAGCCTATGAGATTCATTAGAATGAATGGGCCCATATGGTAAGAGTTAGGGTTAGGGTTAGAGTTCAGGACACACATATGTTCGGTTTAAAATTGGGGTCTGATTTAGGGTTGGGTAAGATGTATTCTTAATATCACACTGAATGGTACACTATTGATGGAGAAAAATTTTGGATGTTTTTCCATTCTCCCTTATAGCCTATGAGATTCATTAGAATGAATGGGCCCATATGGTAAGGGTTAGGGTTAGGGTTAGAGTTCAGGGCACACTTATGTTTGGGTGAATATTGGGGTTGGGTTTAGGGTTGGATAAGATGTATTTTTAATATCACACTGAATGGTACACTCTTGATGGGGAAAAATTTTGGATGTTTTTCCATTCTCCATTATAGCCTATGAGATTCATTAGAATGAATGGCCCATAGGGTAAGGGTTAGGGTTAGGGTTAGAGTTCAGGACACACATATGTTCGGTTTAAAATTGGGGTCTGATTTAGGGTTGGGTAAGATGTATTTTTAATATCACACTGAATGGTACACTATTGATGGAGAAAAATTTTGGATGTTTTTCCATTCTCCATTATAGCCTATGAGATTCATTAGAATGAATGGGCCCATATGGTAAGGGTTAGGGTTAGGGTTAGAGTTCAGGGCACACTTATGTTTGGGTGAATATTGGGGTTGGGTTTAGGGTTGGATAAGATGTATTTTTAATATCACACTGAATGGTACACTCTTGATGGGGAAAAATTTTGGATGTTTTTCCATTCTCCATTATAGCCTATGAGATTCATTAGAATGAATGGGCCCATATGGTAAGGGTTAGGGTTAGGGTTAGAGTTCAGGGCACACTTATGTTTGGGTGAATATTGGGGTTGGGTTTAGGGTTGGATAAGATGTATTTTTAATATCACACTGAATGGTACACTCTTGATGGGGAAAAATTTTGGATGTTTTTCCATTCTCCATTATAGCCTATGAGATTCATTAGAATGAATGGGCCCATAGGGTAAGGGTTAGGGTTAGGGTTAGAGTTCAGGACACACATATGTTCGATTTAAAATTGGGGTCTGATTTAGGGTTGGGTAAGATGTATTTTTAATATCACACTGAATGGTACACTATTGATGGAGAAAAATTTTGGATGTTTTTCCATTCTCCATTATAGCCTATGAGATTCATTAGAATGAATGGGCCCATATGGTAAGGGTTAGGGTTAGGGTTAGAGTTCAGGGCACACTTATGTTTGGGTGAATATTGGGGTTGGGTTTAGGGTTGGATAAGATGTATTTTTAATATCACACTGAATGGTACACTCTTGATGGGGAAAAATTTTGGATGTTTTTCCATTCTCCATTATAGCCTATGAGATTCATTAGAATGAATGGGCCCATATGGTAAGGGTTAGGGTTAGGGTTAGAGTTCAGGACACACTTATGTTTGGGTGAATATTGGGGTCTGATTTAGGGTTGGGTAAGATGTATTTTTAATATCACACTGAATGGTACACTCTTGATGGGGAAGAATTTTGGATGTTTTTCCATTCTCCATTATAGCCTATGAGATTCATTAGAGTGAATGGGCCCATATGGTAAGGGTTAGGGTTAGAGTTCAGGGCACACTTATGTTTGGGTGAATATTGGGGTTGTGTTTAGGGTTGGATAAGATGTATTTTTAATATCACACTGAATGGTACACTCTTGATGGGGAAGAATTTTGGATGTTTTTCCATTCTCCATTATAGCCTGTGAGATTCATTAGAATGAATGGGCCCATATGGTAAGGGTTAGGGTTAGGGTTAGAGTTCAGGGCACACTTATGTTTGGGTGAATATTGGGGTTGGGTTTAGGGTTGGATAAGATGTATTTTTAATATCACACTGAATGGTACACTCTTGCTGGGGAAAAATTTTGGATGTTTTTCCATTCTCCATTATAGCCTATGAGATTCATTAGAATGAATGGGCCCATATGGTAAGGGTTAGGGTTAGGGTTAGAGTTCAGGGCACACTTATGTTTGGGTGAATATTGGGGTTGGGTTTAGGGTTGGATAAGATGTATTTTTAATATCACACTGAATGGTACACTCTTGATGGGGAAAAATTTTGGATGTTTTTCCATTCTCCATTATAGCCTATGAGATTCATTAGAATGAATGGGCCCATAGGGTAAGGGTTAGGGTTAGGGTTAGAGTTCAGGACACACATATGTTCGGTTTAAAATTGGGGTCTGATTTAGGGTTGGGTAAGATGTATTTTTAATATCACACTGAATGGTACACTCTTGATGGGGAAGAATTTTGCATGTTTTTCCATTCTCCATTATAGCCTATGAGATTCATTAGAATGAATGGGCCCATATGGTAAGGGTTAGGGTTAGGGTTAGAGTTCAGGACACACATATGTTCGGTTTAAAATTGGGGTCTGATTTAGGGTTGGGTAAGATGTATTTTTAATATCACACTGAATGGTACACTATTGATGGAGAAAAATTTTGGATGTTTTTCCATTCTCCATTATAGCCTATGAGATTCATTAGAATGAATGGGCCCATATGGTAAGGGTTAGGGTTAGGGTTAGAGTTCCGGGCACACTTATGTTTGGGTGAATATTGGGGTTGGGTTTAGGGTTGGATAAGATGTATTTTTAATATCACACTGAATGGTACACTCTTGATGGGGAAAAATTTTGGATGTTTTTCCATTCTCCATTATAGCCTATGAGATTCATTAGAATGAATGGGCCCATATGGTAAGGGTTAGGGTTAGGGTTAGAGTTCAGGACACACTTATGTTTGGGTGAATATTGGGGTCTGATTTAGGGTTGGGTAAGATGTATTTTTAATATCACACTGAATGGTACACTCTTGATGGGGAAGAATTTTGGATGTTTTTCCATTCTCCATTATAGCCTATGAGATTCATTAGAGTGAATGGGCCCATATGGTAAGGGTTAGGGTTAGGGTTAGAGTTCAGGGCACAGTTATGTTTGGGTGAATATTGGGGTTGTGTTTAGGGTTGGATAAGATGTATTTTTAATATCACACTGAATGGTACACTCTTGATGGGGAAGAATTTTGGATGTTTTTCCATTCTCCATTATAGCCTATGAGATTCATTAGAATGAATGGGCCCATATGGTAAGGGTTAGGGTTAGGGTTAGAGTTCAGGACACACATATGTTCGGTTTAAAATTGGGGTCTGATTTAGGGTTGGGTAAGATGTATTTTTAATATCACACTGAATGGTACACTATTGATGGAGAAAAATTTTGGATGTTTTTCCATTCTCCATTATAGCCTATGAGATTCATTAGAATGAATGGGCCCATATGGTAAGGGTTAGGGTTAGGGTTAGAGTTCAGGGAACACTTATGTTTGGGTGAATATTGGGGTTGGGTTTAGTGTTGGATAAGATGTATTTTTAATATCACACTTAATGGTACACTCTTGATGGGGAAGAATTTTGGATGTTTTTCCGTTCTCCATTATAGCCTATGAGATTCATTAGAATGAATGGGCCCATATGGTAAGGGTTAGGGTTAGGGTTAGAGTTCAGGGCACACTTATGTTTGGGTGAATATTGGGGTTGGGTTTAGGGTTGGATAAGATGTATTTTTAATATCACACTGAATGGGACACTCTTGATGGGGAAAAATTTTGGATGTTTTTCCATTCTCCATTATAGCCTATGAGATTCATTAGAATGAATGGGCCCATATGGTAAGGGTTAGGGTTAGGGTTAGAGTTCAGGGCACACTTATGTTTGGGTGAATATTGGGGTTGGGTTTAGGGTTGGATAAGATGTATTTTTAATATCACACTGAATGGGACACTCTTGATGGGGAAAAATTTTGGATGTTTTTCCATTCTCCATTATAGCCTATGAGATTCATTAGAATGAATGGGCCCATATGGTAAGGGTTAGGGTTAGGGTTAGAGTTCAGGACACACTTATGTTTGGGTGAATATTGGGGTCTGATTTAGGGTTGGGTAAGATGTATTTTTAATATCACACTGAATGGTACACTCTTGATGGGGAAGAATTTTGGATGTTTTTCCATTCTCCATTATAGCCTATGAGATTCATTAGAGTGAATGGGCCCATATGGTAAGGGTTAGGGTTAGGGTTAGAGTTCAGGGCACAGTTATGTTTGGGTGAATATTGGGGTTGTGTTTAGGGTTGGATAAGATGTATTTTTAATATCACACTGAATGGTACACTCTTGATGGGGAAGAATTTTGCATGTTTTTCCATTCTCCATTATAGCCTATGAGATTCATTAGAATGAATGGGCCCATATGGTAAGGGTTAGGGTTAGGGTTAGAGTTCAGGGCACACTTATGTTTGGGTGAATATTGGGGTTGGGTTTAGGGTTGGATAAGATGTATTTTTAATATCACACTGAATGGTACACTCTTGATGGGGAAAAATTTTGGATGTTTTTCCATTCTCCATTATAGCCTATGAGATTCATTAGAATGAATGGGCCCATATGGTAAGGGTTAGGGTTAGGGTTAGAGTTCAGGACACACTTATGTTTGGGTGAATATTGGGGTTGGGTTTAGGGTTGGATAAGATGTATTTTTAATATCACACTGAATGGTACACTCTTGCTGGGGAAAAATTTTGGATGTTTTTCCATTCTCCATTATAGCCTATGAGATTCATTAGAATGAATGGGCCCATATGGTAAGGGTTAGGGTTAGGGTTAGAGTTCAGGACACACATATGTTTGGTTTAAAATTGGGGTCTGATTTAGGGTTGGGTAAGATGTATTTTTAATATCACACAGAATGGTACACTATTGATGGAGAAAAATTTTGGATGTTTTTCCATTCTCCATTATAGCCTATGAGATTCATTAGAATGAATGGGCCCATATGGTAAGGGTTAGGGTTAGGGTTAGAGTTCAGGGAACACTTATGTTTGGGTGAATATTGGGGTTGGGTTTAGGGTTGGATAAGATGTATTTTTAATATCACACTTAATGGTACACTCTTGATGGGGAAGAATTTTGGATGTTTTTCCGTTCTCCATTATAGCCTATGAGATTCATTAGAATGAATGGGCCCATATGGTAAGGGTTAGGGTTAGGGTTAGAGTTCAGGACACACATATGTTCGGTTTAAAATTGGGGTCTGATTTAGGGTTGGGTAAGATGTATTCTTAATATCACACTGAATGGTACACTATTGATGGAGAAAAATTTTGGATGTTTTTCCATTCTCCATTATAGCCTATGAGATTCATTAGAATGAATGGGCCCATATGGTAAGGGTTAGGGTTAGGGTTAGAGTTCAGGACACACATATGTTCGGTTTAAAATTGGGGTCTGATTTAGGGTTGGGTAAGATGTATTTTTAATATCACACTGAATGGTACACTATTGATGGAGAAAAATTTTGGATGTTTTTCCATTCTCCATTATAGCCTATGAGATTCATTAGAATGAATGGGCCCATATGGTAAGGGTTAGGGTTAGGGTTAGAGTTCAGGGAACACTTATGTTTGGGTGAATATTGGGGTTGGGTTTAGTGTTGGATAAGATGTATTTTTAATATCACACTTAATGGTACACTCTTGATGGGGAAGAATTTTGGATGTTTTTCCGTTCTCCATTATAGCCTATGAGATTCATTAGAATGAATGGGCCCATATGGTAAGGGTTAGGGTTAGGGTTAGAGTTCAGGGCACACTTATGTTTGGGTGAATATTGGGGTTGGGTTTAGGGTTGGATAAGATGTATTTTTAATATCACACTGAATGGGACACTCTTGATGGGGAAAAATTTTGGATGTTTTTCCATTCTCCATTATAGCCTATGAGATTCATTAGAATGAATGGGCCCATATGGTAAGGGTTAGGGTTAGGGTTAGAGTTCAGGGCACACTTATGTTTGGGTGAATATTGGGGTTGGGTTTAGGGTTGGATAAGATGTATTTTTAATATCACACTGAATGGGACACTCTTGATGGGGAAAAATTTTGGATGTTTTTCCATTCTCCATTATAGCCTATGAGATTCATTAGAATGAATGGGCCCATATGGTAAGGGTTAGGGTTAGGGTTAGAGTTCAGGACACACTTATGTTTGGGTGAATATTGGGGTCTGATTTAGGGTTGGGTAAGATGTATTTTTAATATCACACTGAATGGTACACTCTTGATGGGGAAGAATTTTGGATGTTTTTCCATTCTCCATTATAGCCTATGAGATTCATTAGAGTGAATGGGCCCATATGGTAAGGGTTAGGGTTAGGGTTAGAGTTCAGGGCACAGTTATGTTTGGGTGAATATTGGGGTTGTGTTTAGGGTTGGATAAGATGTATTTTTAATATCACACTGAATGGTACACTCTTGATGGGGAAGAATTTTGCATGTTTTTCCATTCTCCATTATAGCCTATGAGATTCATTAGAATGAATGGGCCCATATGGTAAGGGTTAGGGTTAGGGTTAGAGTTCAGGGCACACTTATGTTTGGGTGAATATTGGGGTTGGGTTTAGGGTTGGATAAGATGTATTTTTAATATCACACTGAATGGTACACTCTTGCTGGGGAAAAATTTTGGATATTTTTCCATTCTCCATTATAGCCTATGAGATTCATTAGAATGAATGGGCCCATATGGTAAGGGTTAGGGTTAGGGTTAGAGTTCAGGACACACATATGTTTGGTTTAAAATTGGGGTCTGATTTAGGGTTGGGTAAGATGTATTTTTAATATCACACAGAATGGTACACTATTGATGGAGAAAAATTTTGGATGTTTTTCCATTCTCCATTATAGCCTATGAGATTCATTAGAATGAATGGGCCCATATGGTAAGGGTTAGGGTTAGGGTTAGAGTTCAGGGAACACTTATGTTTGGGTGAATATTGGGGTTGGGTTTAGGGTTGGATAAGATGTATTTTTAATATCACACTTAATGGTACACTCTTGATGGGAAGAATTTTGGATGTTTTTCCGTTCTCCATTATAGCCTATGAGATTCATTAGAATGAATGGGCCCATATGGTAAGGGTTAGGGTTAGGGTTAGAGTTCAGGACACACATATGTTCGGTTTAAAATTGGGGTCTGATTTAGGGTTGGGTAAGATGTATTCTTAATATCACACTGAATGGTACACTATTGATGGAGAAAAATTTTGGATGTTTTTCCATTCTCCCTTATAGCCTATGAGATTCATTAGAATGAATGGGCCCATATGGTAAGGGTTAGGGTTAGGGTTAGAGTTCAGGGCACACTTATGTTTGGGTGAATATTGGGGTTGGGTTTAGGGTTGGATAAGATGTATTTTTAATATCACACTGAATGGTACACTCTTGATGGGGAAAAATTTTGGATGTTTTTCCATTCTCCATTATAGCCTATGAGATTCATTAGAATGAATGGCCCATAGGGTAAGGGTTAGGGTTAGGGTTAGAGTTCAGGACACACATATGTTCGGTTTAAAATTGGGGTCTGATTTAGGGTTGGGTAAGATGTATTTTTAATATCACACTGAATGGTACACTATTGATGGAGAAAAATTTTGGATGTTTTTCCATTCTCCATTATAGCCTATGAGATTCATTAGAATGAATGGGCCCATATGCTAAGGGTTAGGGTTAGGGTTAGAGTTCAGGGCACACTTATGTTTGGGTGAATATTGGGGTTGGGTTTAGGGTTGGATAAGATGTATTTTTAATATCACACTGAATGGTACACTCTTGATGGGGAAAAATTTTGGATGTTTTTCCATTCTCCATTATAGCCTATGAGATTCATTAGAATGAATGGGCCCATATGGTAAGGGTTAGGGTTAGGGTTAGAGTTCAGGGCACACTTATGTTTGGGTGAATATTGGGGTTGGGTTTAGGGTTGGATAAGATGTATTTTTAATATCTCACTGAATGGTACACTCTTGATGGGGAAAAATTTTGGATGTTTTTCCATTCTCCATTATAGCCTATGAGATTCATTAGAATAAATGGGCCCATATGGTAAGGGTTAGGGTTAGGGTTAGAGTTCAGGGCACACTTATGTTTGGGTGAATATTGGGGTTGGGTTTAGGGTTGGATAAGATGTATTTTTAATATCACACTGAATGGGACACTCTTGATGGGGAAAAATTTTGGATGTTTTTCCATTCTCCATTATAGCCTATGAGATTCATTAGAATGAATGGGCCCATATGGTAAGGGTTAGGGTTAGGGTTAGAGTTCAGGACACACTTATGTTTGGGTGAATATTGGGGTCTGATTTAGGGTTGGGTAAGTTGTATTTTTAATATCACACTGAATGGTACACTCTTGATGGGGAAGAATTTTGCATGTTTTTCCATTCTCCATTATAGCCTATGAGATTCATTAGAATGAATGGGCCCATATGGGAAGGGTTAGGGTTAGGTTTAGAGTTCAGGACACACATATGTTCGATTTAAAATTGGGGTCTGATTTAGGGTTGGGTAAGATGTATTTTTAATATCACACTGAATGGTGCACGCTTGATGGGGAAGAATTTTGCATGTTTTTCCATTCTCCATTATAGCCTATGAGATTCATTAGAATGAATGGGCCCATATGGTAAGGGTTAGGGTTAGGGATAGAGTTCAGGACACACATATGTTCGGTTTAAAATTGGGGTCTGATTTAGGGTTGGGTAAGATGTATTTTTAATATCACACTGAATGGTACACTATTGATGGAGAAAAATTTTGGATGTTTTTCCATTCTCCATTATAGCCTATGAGATTCATTAGAATGAATGGGCCCATATGGTAAGGGTTAGGGTTAGGGTTAGAGTTCAGGGCACACTTATGTTTGGGTGAATATTGGGGTTGGGTTTAGGGTTGGATAAGATGTATTTTTAATATCACACTGAATGGTACACTCTTGATGGGGAAAAATTTTGGATGTTTTTCCATTCTCCATTATAGCCTATGAGATTCATTAGAATGAATGGGCCCATATGGTAAGGGTTAGGGTTAGGGTTAGAGTTCAGGGCACAGTTATGTTTGGGTGAATATTGGGGTCTGATTTAGGGTTGGATAAGATGTATTTTTAATATCACACTGAATGGTACACTCTTGATGGGGAAAAATTTTGGATGTTTTTCCATTCTCCATTATAGCCTATGAGATTCATTAGAATGAATGGGCCCATATGGTAAGGGTTAGGGTTAGGGTTAGAGTTCAGGGCACAGTTATGTTTGGGTGAATATTGGGTTTGGGTTTAGTGTTGGATAAGATGTATTTTTAATATCTTAATATCACACTGAATGGTACACTCTTGATGGGGAAGAATTTTGGATGTTTTTCCATTCTCCATTATAGCCTATGAGATTCATTAGAGTGAATGGGCCCATATGGTAAGGGTTAGGGTTAGGGTTAGAGTTCAGGGCACAGTTATGTTTGGGTGAATATTGGGGTTGTGTTTAGGGTTGTATAAGATGTATTTTTAATATCACACTGAATGGTACACTCTTGATGGGGAAGAATTTTGGATGTTTTTCCATTCTCCATTATAGCCTGTGAGATTCATTAGAATGAATGGGCCCATATGGTAAGGGTTAGGGTTAGGGTTAGAGTTCAGGGCACACTTATGTTTGGGTGAATATTGGGGTTGGGTTTAGGGTTGGATAAGATGTATTTTTAATATCACACTGAATGGTACACTCTTGATGGGGAAAAATTTTGGATGTTTTTCCATTCTCCATTATAGCCTATGAGATTCATTAGAATGAATGGGCCCATATGGTAAGGGTTAGGGTTAGGGTTAGAGTTCAGGGCACACTTATGTTTGGGTGAATATTGGGGTTGGGTTTAGGGTTGGATAAGATGTATTTTTAATATCACACTGAATGGTACACTCTTGATGGGGAAAAATTTTGGATGTTTTTCCATTCTCCATTATAGCCTATGAGATTCATTAGAATGAATGGGCCCATAGGGTAAGGGTTAGGTTTAGGGTTAGAGTTCAGGACACACATATGTTCGGTTTAAAATTGGGGTCTGATTTAGGGTTGGGTAAGATGTATTTTTAATATCACACTGAATGGTACACTCTTGATGGGGAAGAATTTTGCATGTTTTTCCATTCTCCATTATAGCCTATGAGATTCATTAGAATGAATGGGCCCATATGGTAAGGGTTAGGGTTAGGGTTAGAGTTCAGGACACACATATGTTCGGTTTAAAATTGGGGTCTGATTTAGGGTTGGGTAAGATGTATTTTTAATATCACACTGAATGGTACACTATTGATGGAGAAAAATTTTGGATGTTTTTCCATTCTCCATTATAGCCTATGAGATTCATTAGAATGAATGGGCCCATATGGTAAGGGTTAGGGTTAGGGTTAGAGTTCAGGACACACATATGTTCGGTTTAAAATTGGGGTCTGATTTAGGGTTGGGTAAGATGTATTTTTAATATCACACTGAATGGTACACTATTGATGGAGAAAAATTTTGGATGTTTTTCCATTCTCCATTATAGCCTATGAGATTCATTAGAATGAATGGGCCCATATGGTAAGGGTTAGGGGTTAGGGTTAGAGTTCCGGGCACACTTATGTTTGGGTGAATATTGGGGTTGGGTTTAGGGTTGGATAAGATGTATTTTTAATATCACACTGAATGGTACACTCTTGTTGGGGAAAAATTTTGGATGTTTTTCCATTCTCCATTATAGCCTATGAGATTCATTAGAATGAATGGGCCCATATGGTAAGGGTTAGGGTTAGGGTTAGAGTTCAGGACACACTTATGTTTGGGTGAATATTGTTGTCTGATTTAGGGTTGGGTAAGATGTATTTTTAATATCACACTGAATGGTACACTCTTGATGGGGAAGAATTTTGGATGTTTTTCCATTCTCCATTATAGCCTATGAGATTCATTAGAGTGAATGGGCCATATGGTAAGAGTTAGGGTTAGGGTTAGAGTTCAGGGCACACTTATGTTTGGGTGAATATTGGGGTTGTGTTTAGGGTTGGATAAGATGTATTTTTAATATCACACTGAATGGTACACTCTTGATGGGGAAGAATTTTGGATGTTTTTCCATTCTCCATTATAGACTATGAGATTCATTAGAATGAATGGGCCCATATGGTAAGGGTTAGGGTTAGGGTTAGAGTTCAGGGCACACTTATGTTTGGGTGAATATTGGGTTGGGTTTAGAGTTGGATAAGATGTATTTTTAATATCACACTGAATGGTACACTCTTGATGGGGAAAAATTTTGGATGTTTTTCCATTCTCCATTATAGCCTATGAGATTCATTAGAATGAATGGGCCCATATGGTAAGGGTTAGGGTTAGGGTTAGAGTTCAGGGCACACTTATGTTTGGGTGAATATTGGGGTTGGGTTTAGGGTTGGATAAGATGTATTTTTAATATCACACTTAATGGTACACTCTTGATGGGGAAGAATTTTGGATGTTTTTCCATTCTCCATTATAGCCTATGAGATTCATTAGAATGAATGGGCCCATATGGTAAGGGTTAGGGTTAGGGTTAGAGTTCAGGACACACATATGTTCGGTTTAAATTTGGGGTCTGATTTAGGGTTGGGTAAGATGTATTTTTAATATCACACTGAATGGTACACTATTGATGGAGAAAAATTTTGGATGTTTTTCCATTCTCCATTATAGCCTATGAGATTCATTAGAATGAATGGGCCCATATGGTAAGGGTTAGGGTTAGGGTTAGAGTTCAGGACACACATATGTTCTGTTTAAAATTGGGGTCTGATTTAGGGTTGGGTAAGATGTATTTTTAATATCACACTGAATGGTACACTATTGATGGAGAAAAATTTTGGATGTTTTTCCATTCTCCATTATAGCCTATGAGATTCATTAGAATGAATGGGCCCATATGGTAAGGGTTAGGGTTAGGGTTAGAGTTCAGGGCACACTTATGTTTGGGTGAATATTGGGGTCTGATTTAGGGTTGGGTAAGATGTATTTTTAATATCACACTGAATGGTACACTCTTGATGGGAAGAATTTTGGATGTTTTTCCATTCTCCATTATAGCCTATGAGATTCATTAGAATGAATGGGGCCCATAGGGTAAGGGTTAGGGTTAGGGTTAGAGTTCAGGACACACATATGTTCGGTTTAAAATTGGGGTCTGATTTAGGGTTGGGTAAGATGTATTTTTAATATCACACTGAATGGTACACTCTTGATGGGGAAGAATTTTGCATGTTTTTCCATTCTCCATTATAGCCTATGAGATTCATTAGAATGAATGGGCCCATATGGTAAGGGTTAGGGTTAGGGTTAGAGTTTAGGACACACATATGTTCGGTTTAAAATTGGGGTCTGATTTAGGGTTGGGTAAGATGTATTTTTAATATCACACTGAATGGTACACTATTGATGGAGAAAAATTTTGGATGTTTTTCCATTCTCCATTATAGCCTATGAGATTCATTAGAATGAATGGGCCCATATGGTAAGGGTTAGGGTTAGGGTTAGAGTTCAGGGCACACTTATGTTTGGGTGAATATTGGGGTTGGGTTTAGGGTTGGATAAGATGTATTTTTAATATCACACTGAATGGTACACTCTTGATGGGAAAAATTTTGGATGTTTTTCCATTCTCCATTATAGCCTATGAGATTCATTAGAATGAATGGGCCCATATGGTAAGGGTTAGGGTTAGGGTTAGAGTTCAGGACACACTTATGTTTGGGTGAATATTGGGGTCTGATTTAGGGTTGGTTAAGATGTATTTTTAATATCACACTGAATGGTACACTCTTGATGGGTAAGAATTTTGGATGTTTTTCCATTCTCCATTATAGCCTATGAGATTCATTAGAGTGAATGGGCCCATATGGTAAGGGTTAGGGTTAGGGTTAGAGTTCAGGGCACACTTATGTTTGGGTGAATATTGGGGGTTGTGTTTAGGGTTGGATAAGATGTATTTTTAATATCACACTGAATGGTACACTCTTGATGGGGAAGAATTTTGGATGTTTTTCCATTCTCCATTATAGACTATGAGATTCATTAGAATGAATGGGCCCATATGGTTAGGGTTAGGGTTAGGGTTAGAGTTCAGGGCACACTTATGTTTGGGTGAATATTGGGGTTGGGTTTAGAGTTGGATAAGATGTATTTTTTAATATCACACTGAATGGTACACTCTTGATGGGGAAAAATTTTGGATGTTTTTCCATTCTCCATTATAGCCTATGAGATTCATTAGAATGAATGGGCCCATATGGTAAGGGTTAGGGTTAGGGTTAGAGTTCAGGGCACACTTATGTTTGGGTGAATATTGGGGTTGGGTTTAGGGTTGGATAAGATGTATTTTTAATATCACACTTAATGGTACACTCTTGATGGGGAAGAATTTTGGATGTTTTTCCATTCTCCATTATAGCCTATGAGATTCATTAGAATGAATGGGCCCATATGGTAAGGGTTAGGGTTAGGGTTAGAGTTCAGGACACACATATGTTCGGTTTAAATTTGGGGTCTGATTTAGGGTTGGGTAAGATGTATTTTTAATATCACACTGAATGGTACACTATTGATGGAGAAAAATTTTGGATGTTTTTCCATTCTCCATTATAGCCTATGAGATTCATTAGAATGAATGGGCCCATATGGTAAGGGTTAGGGTTAGGGTTAGAGTTCAGGACACACATATGTTCGGTTTAGAATTGGGGGTCTGATTTAGGGTTGGGTAAGATGTATTTTTAATATCACACTGAATGGTACACTATTGATGGAGAAAAATTTTGGATGTTTTTCCATTCTCCATTATAGCCTATGAGATTCATTAGAATGAATGGGCCCATATGGTAAGGGTTAGGGTTAGGGTTAGAGTTCAGGGCACACTTATGTTTGGGTGAATATTGGGGTCTGATTTAGGGTTGGGTAAGATGTATTTTTAATATCACACTGAATGGTACACTCTTGATGGGGAAGAATTTTGGATGTTTTTCCATTCTCCATTATAGCCTATGAGATTCATTAGAGTGAATGGGCCCATATGGTAAGGGTTAGGGTTAGGGTTAGAGTTCAGGGCACACTTATGTTTGGGTGAATATTGGGGTTGGGTTTAGGGTTGGATAAGATGTATTTTTAATATCTCACTGAATGGTACACTCTTGATGGGGAAAAATTTTGGATGTTTTTCCATTCTCCATTATAGCCTATGAGATTCATTAGAATGAATGGGCCCATATGGTAAGGGTTAGGGTTAGGGTTAGAGTTCAGGGCACACTTATGTTTGGGTGAATATTGGGGTTGGTTTAGGGTTGGATAAGATGTATTTTTAATATCACACTGAATGGTACACTCTTGATGGGGAAAAATTTTTGGATGTTTTTCCATTCTCCATTATAGCCTATGAGATTCATTAGAATGAATGGGCCCATATGATAAGGGTTAGGGTTAGGGTTAGAGTTCAGGACACACTTATGTTTGGGTGAATATTGGGGTCTGATTTAGGGTTGGGTAAGATGTATTTTTAATATCACACTGAATGGTACACTCTTGATGGGGAAGAATTTTGGATGTTTTTCCATTCTCCATTATAGCCTATGAGATTCATTAGAGTGAATGGGCCCATATGGTAAGGGTTAGGGTTAGGGTTAGAGTTCAGGGCACAGTTATGTTTGGGTGAATATTGGGGTTGTGTTTAGCGTTGGATAAGATGTATTTTTAATATCACACTGAATGGTACACTCTTGATGGGGAAGAATTTTGGATGTTTTTCCATTCTCCATTATAGCCTATGAGATTCATTAGAATGAATGGGCCCATATGGTAAGGGTTAGGGTTAGGGTTAGAGTTCAGGGCACACTTATGTTTGGGTGAATATTGGGGTTGGGTTTAGGGTTGGATAAGATGTATTTTTAATATCACACTGAATGGTACACTCTTGATGGGGAAAATTTTGGATGTTTTTTCCATTCTCCATTATAGCCTATGAGATTCATTAGAATGAATGGGCCCATATGGTAAGGGTTAGGGTTAGGGTTAGAGTTCAGGACACACTTATGTTTGGGTGAATATTGGGGTCTGATTTAGGGTTGGGTAAGATGTATTTTTAATATCACACTGAATGGTACACTCTTGATGGGGAAGAATTTTGGATGTTTTTCCATTCTCCATTATAGCCTATGAGATTCATTAGAATGAATGGGCCCATATGGTAAGGGTTAGGGTTAGGGTTAGAGTTCAGGGCACACTTATGTTTGGGTGAATATTGGGGTTGGGTTTAGGGTTGGATAAGATGTATTTTTAATATCACACTTAATGATACACTCTTGATGGGAAGAATTTTGGATGTTTTTCCATTCTCCATTATAGCCTATGAGATTCAATAGAATGAATGGGCCCATATGGTAAGGGTTAGGGTTAGGGTTAGAGTTCAGGGACACACATATGTTCGGTTTAAAATTGGGGTCTGATTTAGGGTTGGGTAAGATGTATTTTTAATATCACACTGAATGGTACACTATTGATGGAAAAAAATTTTGGATGTTTTTCCATTCTCCATTATAGCCTATGAGATTCATTAGAATGAATGGGCCCATATGATAAGGGTTAGGGTTAGGGTTAGAGTTCAGGGCACACTTATGTTTGGGTGAATATTGGGGTTGGGTTTAGGGTTGGATAAGATGTATTTTTAATATCACACTGAATGGTACACTCTTGATGGGGAAAAATTTTGGATGTTTTTCCATTCTCCATTATAGCCTATGAGATTCATTAGAATGAATGGGCCCATATGGTAAGGGTTAGGGTTAGGGTTAGAGTTCAGGGCACACTTATGTTTGGGTGAATATTGGGGTTGGGTTTAGGGTTGGATAAGATGTATTTTTAATATCACACTGAATGGTACACTCTTGATGGGGAAAAATTTTGGATGTTTTTCCATTCTCCATTATAGCCTATGAGATTCATTAGAGTGAATGGGCCCATATGGTAAGGGTTAGGGTTAGGGTTAGAGTTCAGGGCACACTTATGTTTGGGTGAATATTGGGGTTGGGTTTAGGGTTGGATAAGATGTATTTTTAATATCTCACTGAATGGTACACTCGTGATGGGGAAAAATTTTGGATGTTTTTTCCATTCTCCATTATAGCCTATGAGATTCATTAGAATGAATGGGCCCATATGGTAAGGGTTAGGGTTAGGGTTAGAGTTCAGGGCACACTTATGTTTGGGTGAATATTGGGGTTGGGTTTAGGGTTGGATAAGATGTATTTTTAATATCACACTGAATGGTACACTCTTGATGGGGAAAAATTTTGGATGTTTTTCCATTCTCCATTATAGCCTATGAGATTCATTAGAATGAATGGGCCCATATGATAAGGGTTAGGGTTAGAGTTCAGGACACACTTATGTTTGGGTGAATATTGGGGTCTGATTTAGGGTTGGGTAAGATGTATTTTTAATATCACACTGAATGGTACACTCTTGATGGGGAAGAATTTTGGATGTTTTTCCATTCTCCATTATAGCCTATGAGATTCATTAGAGTGAATGGGCCCATATGGTAAGGGTTAGGGTTAGGGTTAGAGTTCAGGGCACAGTTATGTTTGGGTGAATATTGGGGTTGTGTTTAGCGTTGGATAAGATGTATTTTTAATATCACACTGAATGGTACACTCTTGATGGGGAAGAATTTTGCATGTTTTTCCATTCTCCATTATAGCCTATGAGATTCATTAGAATGAATGGGCCCATATGGTAAGGGTTAGGGTTAGGGTTAGAGTTCAGGGCACACTTATGTTTGGGTGAATATTGGGGTTGGGTTTAGGGTTGGATAAGATGTATTTTTAATATCACACTGAATGGTACACTCTTGATGGGGAAAAATTTTGGATGTTTTTCCATTCTCCATTATAGCCTATGAGATTCATTAGAATGAATGGGCCCATATGGTAAGGGTTAGGGTTAGGGTTAGAGTTCAGGACACACTTATGTTTGGGTGAATATTGGGGTCTGATTTAGGGTTGGGTAAGATGTATTTTTAATATCACACTGAATGGTACACTCTTGATGGGGAAGAATTTTGGATGTTTTTCCATTCTCCATTATAGCCTATGAGATTCATTAGAATGAATGGGCCCATATGATAAGGGTTAGGGTTAGGGTTAGAGTTCAGGACACACTTATGTTTGGGTGAATATTGGGGTCTGATTTAGGGTTGGGTAAGATGTATTTTTAATATCACACTGAATGGTACACTCTTGATGGGGAAGAATTTTGGATGTTTTTCCATTCTCCATTATAGCCTATGAGATTCATTAGAGTGAATGGGCCCATATGGTAAGGGTTAGGGTTAGGGTTAGAGTTCAGGGCACAGTTATGTTTGGGTGAATATTGGGGTTGTGTTTAGCGTTGGATAAGATGTATTTTTAATATCACACTGAATGGTACACTCTTGATGGGGAAGAATTTTGGATGTTTTTCCATTCTCCATTATAGCCTATGAGATTCATTAGAATGAATGGGCCCATATGGTAAGGGTTAGGGTTAGGGTTAGAGTTCAGGGCACACTTATGTTTGGGTGAATATTGGGGTTGGGTTTAGGGTTGGATAAGATGTATTTTTAATATCACACTGAATGGTACACTCTTGATGGGGAAAAATTTTGGATGTTTTTCCATTCTTCATTATAGCCTATGAGATTCATTAGAATGAATGGGCCCATATGGTAAGGGTTAGGGTTAGGGTTAGAGTTCAGGACACACTTATGTTTGGGTGAATATTGGGGTCTGATTTAGGGTTGGGTAAGATGTATTTTTAATATCACACTGAATGGTACACTCTTGATGGGGAAGAATTTTGGATGTTTTTCCATTCTCCATTATAGCCTATGAGATTCATTAGAATGAATGGGCCCATATGGTAAGGGTTAGGGTTAGGGTTAGAGTTCAGGGCACACTTATGTTTGGGTGAATATTGGGGTTGGGTTTAGGGTTGGATAAGATGTATTTTTAATATCACACTTAATGATACACTCTTGATGGGGAAGAATTTTGGATGTTTTTCCATTCTCCATTATAGCCTATGAGATTCAATAGAATGAATGGGCCCATATGGTAAGGGTTAGGGTTAGGGTTAGAGTTCAGGACACACATATGTTCGGTTTAAAATTGGGGTCTGATTTAGGGTTGGGTAAGATGTATTTTTAATATCACACTGAATGGTACAGTATTGATGGAAAAAAATTTTGGATGTTTTTCCATTCTCCATTATAGCCTATGAGATTCATTAGAATGAATGGGCCCATATGATAAGGGTTAGGGTTAGGGTTAGAGTTCAGGGCACACTTATGTTTGGGTGAATATTGGGGTTGGGTTTAGGGTTGGATAAGATGTATTTTTAATATCACACTGAATGGTACACTCTTGATGGGGAAAAATTTTGGATGTTTTTCCATTCTCCATTATAGCCTATGAGATTCATTAGAATGAATGGGCCCATATGGTAAGGGTTAGGGTTAGGGTTAGAGTTCAGGGCACACTTATGTTTGGGTGAATATTGGGGTTGGGTTTAGGGTTGGATAAGATGTATTTTTAATATCACACTGAATGGTACACTCTTGATGGGGAAAAATTTTGGATGTTTTTCCATTCTCCATTATAGCCTATGAGATTCATTAGAATGAATGGGCCCATATGGTAAGGGTTAGGGTTAGGGTTAGAGTTCAGGACACACTTATGTTTGGGTGAATATTGGGGTCTGATTTAGGGTTGGGTAAGATGTATTTTTAATATCACACTGAATGGTACACTCTTGATGGGGAAGAATTTTGGATGTTTTTCCATTCTCCATTATAGCCTATGAGATTCATTAGAGTGAATGGGCCCATATGGTAAGGGTTAGGGTTAGGGTTAGAGTTCAGGGCACAGTTATGTTTGGGTGAATATTGGGGTTGTGTTTAGCGTTGGATAAGATGTATTTTTAATATCACACTGAATGGTACACTCTTGATGGGGAAGAATTTTGGATGTTTTTCCATTCTCCATTATAGCCTATGAGATTCATTAGAATGAATGGGCCCATATGGTAAGGGTTAGGGTTAGGGTTAGAGTTCAGGGCACACTTATGTTTGGGTGAATATTGGGGTTGGGTTTAGGGTTGGATAAGATGTATTTTTAATATCACACTGAATGGTACACTCTTGATGGGGAAAAATTTTGGATGTTTTTCCATTCTCCATTATAGCCTATGAGATTCATTAGAATGAATGGGCCCATATGGTAAGGGTTAGGGTTAGGGTTAGAGTTCAGGACACACTTATGTTTGGGTGAATATTGGGGTCTGATTTAGGGTTGGGTAAGATGTATTTTTAATATCACACTGAATGGTACACTCTTGATGGGGAAGAATTTTGGATGTTTTTCCATTCTCCATTATAGCCTATGAGATTCATTAGAATGAATGGGCCCATATGGTAAGGGTTAGGGTTAGGGTTAGAGTTCAGGGCACACTTATGTTTGGGTGAATATTGGGGTTGGGTTTAGGGTTGGATAAGATGTATTTTTAATATCACACTTAATGATACACTCTTGATGGGGAAGAATTTTGGATGTTTTTCCATTCTCCATTATAGCCTATGAGATTCAATAGAATGAATGGGCCCATATGGTAAGGGTTAGGGTTAGGGTTAGAGTTCAGGACACACATATGTTCGGTTTAAAATTGGGGTCTGATTTAGGGTTGGGTAAGATGTATTTTTAATATCACACTGAATGGTACACTATTGATGGAAAAATTTTTTGGATGTTTTTCCATTCTCCATTATAGCCTATGAGATTCATTAGAATGAATGGGCCCATATGATAAGGGTTAGGGTTAGGGTTAGAGTTCAGGGCACACTTATGTTTGGGTGAATATTGGGGTTGGGTTTAGGGTTGGATAAGATGTATTTTTAATATCACACTGAATGGTACACTCTTGATGGGGAAAAATTTTGGATGTTTTTCCATTCTCCATTATAGCCTATGAGATTCATTAGAATGAATGGGCCCATATGGTAAGGGTTAGGGTTAGGGTTAGAGTTCAGGGCACACTTATGTTTGGGTGAATATTGGGGTTGGGTTTAGGGTTGGATAAGATGTATTTTTAATATCACACTGAATGGTACACTCTTGATGGGGAAAAATTTTGGATGTTTTTCCATTCTCCATTATAGCCTATGAGATTCATTAGAATGAATGGGCCCATATGGTAAGGGTTAGGGTTAGGGTTAGAGTTCAGGGCACACTTATGTTTGGGTGAATATTGGGGTTGGGTTTAGGGTTGGATAAGATGTATTTTTAATATCACACTGAATGGTACACTCTTGATGGGGAAAAATTTTGGATGTTTTTCCATTCTCCATTATAGCCTATGAGATTCATTAGAATGAATGGGCCCATATGGTAAGGGTTAGGGTTAGGGTTAGAGTTCAGGGCACACTTATGTTTGGGTGAATATTGGGGTTGGGTTTAGGGTTGGATAAGATGTATTTTTAATATCACACTGAATGGTACACTCTTGATGGGGAAAAATTTTGGATGTTTTTCCATTCTCCATTATAGCCTATGAGATTCATTAGAATGAATGGGCCCATATGGTAAGGGTTAGGGTTAGGGTTAGAGTTCAGGGCACACTTATGTTTGGGTGAATATTGGGGTTGGGTTTAGGGTTGGATAAGATGTATTTTTAATATCACACTGAATGGTACACTCTTGATGGGGAAAAATTTTGGATGTTTTTCCATTCTCCATTATAGCCTATGAGATTCATTAGAATTAATGGGCCCATATGGTAAGGGTTAGGGTTAGGGTTAGAGTTCAGGGCACACTTATGTTTGGGTGAATATTGGGGTTGGGTTTAGGGTTGGATAAGATGTATTTTTAATATCACACTGAATGGTACACTCTTGATGGGGAAAAATTTTGGATGTTTTTCCATTCTCCATTATAGCCTATGAGATTCATTAGAATGAATGGGCCCATATGGTAAGGGTTAGGGTTAGGGTTAGAGTTCAGGACACACATATGTTCGGTTTAAAATTGGGGTCTGATTTAGGGTTGGGTAAGATGTATTTTTAATATCACACTGAATGGTACACTATTGATGGAAAAATTTTTTGGATGTTTTTCCATTCTCCATTATAGCCTATGAGATTCATTAGAATGAATGGGCCCATATGATAAGGGTTAGGGTTAGGGTTAGAGTTCAGGGCACACTTATGTTTGGGTGAATATTGGGGTTGGGTTTAGGGTTGGATAAGATGTATTTTTAATATCACACTGAATGGTACACTCTTGATGGGGAAAAATTTTGGATGTTTTTCCATTCTCCATTATAGCCTATGAGATTCATTAGAATGAATGGGCCCATATGGTAAGGGTTAGGGTTAGGGTTAGAGTTCAGGGCACACTTATGTTTGGGTGAATATTGGGGTTGGGTTTAGGGTTGGATAAGATGTATTTTTAATATCACACTGAATGGTACACTCTTGATGGGGAAAAATTTTGGATGTTTTTCCATTCTCCATTATAGCCTATGAGATTCATTAGAATGAATGGGCCCATATGGTAAGGGTTAGGGTTAGGGTTAGAGTTCAGGGCACACTTATGTTTGGGTGAATATTGGGGTTGGGTTTAGGGTTGGATAAGATGTATTTTTAATATCACACTGAATGGTACACTCTTGATGGGGAAAAATTTTGGATGTTTTTCCATTCTCCATTATAGCCTATGAGATTCATTAGAATGAATGGGCCCATATGGTAAGGGTTAGGGTTAGGGTTAGAGTTCAGGGCACACTTATGTTTGGGTGAATATTGGGGTTGGGTTTAGGGTTGGATAAGATGTATTTTTAATATCACACTGAATGGTACACTCTTGATGGGGAAAAATTTTGGATGTTTTTCCATTCTCCATTATAGCCTATGAGATTCATTAGAATGAATGGGCCCATATGGTAAGGGTTAGGGTTAGGGTTAGAGTTCAGGGCACACTTATGTTTGGGTGAATATTGGGGTTGGGTTTAGGGTTGGATAAGATGTATTTTTAATATCACACTGAATGGTACACTCTTGATGGGGAAAAATTTTGGATGTTTTTCCATTCTCCATTATAGCCTATGAGATTCATTAGAATTAATGGGCCCATATGGTAAGGGTTAGGGTTAGGGTTAGAGTTCAGGGCACACTTATGTTTGGGTGAATATTGGGGTTGGGTTTAGGGTTGGATAAGATGTATTTTTAATATCACACTGAATGGTACACTCTTGATGGGGAAAAATTTTGGATGTTTTTCCATTCTCCATTATAGCCTATGAGATTCATTAGAATGAATGGGCCCATAGGGTAAGGGTTAGGGTTAGGGTTAGAGTTCAGGACACACATATGTTCGGTTTAAAATTGGGGTCTGATTTAGGGTTGCGTAAGATGTATTTTTAATATCACACTGAATGGTACACTATTGATGGAGAAAAATTTTGGATGTTTTTCCATTCTCCATTATAGCCTATGAGATTCATTAGAATGAATGGGCCCATATGGTAAGGGTTAGGGTTAGGGTTAGAGTTCAGGGCACACTTATGTTTGGGTGAATATTGGGGTTGGGTTTGGGTTGGATAAGATGTATTTTTAATATCACACTGAATGGTACACTCTTGATGGGGAAAAATTTTGGATGTTTTTCCATTCTCCATTTTAGCCTATGAGATTCATTAGAATGAATGGGCCCATATGGTAAGGGTTAGGGTTAGGGTTAGAGTTCAGGGCACATTTATGTTTGGGTGAATATTGGGGTTGGGTTTAGGGTTGGATAAGA
The DNA here is from genome assembly GCF_032191835.1 of Heteronotia binoei. Classification (NCBI taxonomy): domain Eukaryota; kingdom Metazoa; phylum Chordata; class Lepidosauria; order Squamata; family Gekkonidae; genus Heteronotia; species Heteronotia binoei. The sequence continues at coordinate 110,011 of NW_026800269.1, read as the reverse complement.
TGTATTTTTAATATCTCACTGAATGGTACACTCTTGATGGGGAAAAATTTTGGATGTTTTTCCATTCTCCATTATAGCCTATGAGATTCATTAGAATGAATGGGCCCATATGGTAAGGGTTAGGGTTAGGGTTAGAGTTCAGGGCACACTTATGTTTGGGTGAATATTGGGGTTGTGTTTAGGGTTGGATAAGATGTATTTTTAATATCACACTGAATGGGACACTCTTGATGGGGAAGAAGTTTGGATGTTTTTCCATTCTCCATTATAGCCTATGAGATTCATTAGAATGAATGGGCCCATATGGTAAGGGTTAGGATTAGGGTTAGAGTTCAGGACACACTTATGTTTGGGTGAATATTGGGGTCTGATTTAGGGTTGGGTAAGATGTATTTTTAATATCACACTGAATGGTACACTCTTGATTGGGAAGAATTTTGGATGTTTTTCCATTCTCCATTATAGCCTATGAGATTCATTAGAGTGAATGGGCCCATATGGTAAGGGTTAGGGTTAGGGTTAGAGTTCAGGGCACACTTATGTTTGGGTGAATATTGGGGTTGTGTTTAGGGTTGGATAAGATGTATTTTTAATATCACACTGAATGGTACACTCTTGATGGGGAAGAATTTTGCATGTTTTTCCATTCTCCATTATAGCCTATGAGATTCATTAGAATGAATGGGCCCATATGGTAAGGGTTAGGGTTAGGGTTAGAGTTCAGGGCACACTTATGTTTGGGTGAATATTGGGGTTGTGTTTAGGGTTGGATAAGATGTATTTTTAATATCACACTGAATGGTACACTCTTGATGGGGAAGAATTTTGCATGTTTTTCCATTCTCCATTATAGCCTATGAGATTCATTAGAATGAATGGGCCCATATGGTAAGGGTTAGGGTTAGGGTTAGAGTTCAGGACACACATATGTTCGGTTTAAAATTGGGGTCTGATTTAGGGTTGGGTAAGATGTATTTTTAATATCACACTGAATGGTATACTATTGATGGAGAAAAATTTTGGATTTTTTTCCATTCTCCATTATAGCCTATGAGATTCATTAGAATGAATGGGCCCATATGGTAAGGGTTAGGGTTAGGGTTAGAGTTCAGGGCACACTTATGTTTGGGTGAATATTGGGGTTGGGTTTAGGGTTGTATAAGATGTATTTTTAATATCACACTGAATGGTACACTCTTGCTGGGGAAAAATTTTGGATGTTTTTCCATTCTCCATTATAGCCTATGAGATTCATTAGAATGAATGGGCCCATATGGTAAGGGTTAGGGTTAGGGTTAGAGTTCAGGACACACTTATGTTTGGGTGAATATTGGGGTCTGATTTAGGGTTGGGTAAGATGTATTTTTAATATCACACTGAATGGTACACTCTTGATGGGGAAGAATTTTGGATGTTTTTCCATTCTCCGTTATAGCCTATGAGATTCATTAGAGTGAATGGGCCCATATGGTAAGGGTTAGGGTTAGGGTTAGAGTTCAGGGCACAGTTATGTTTGGGTGAATATTGGGGTTGTGTTTAGGGTTGGATAAGATGTATTTTTAATATCACACTGAATGGTACACTCTTGATGGGGAAGAATTTTGGATGTTTTTCCATTCTCCATTATAGCCTATGAGATTCATTAGAATGAATGGGCCCATATGGTAAGGGTTAGGGTTAGGGTTAGAGTTCAGGACACACATATGTTCGGTTTAAAATTGGGGTCTGATTTATGGTTGGGTAAGATGTATTTTTAATATCACACTGAATGGTACACTATTGATGGAGAAAAATTTTGGATGTTTTTCCATTCTCCATTATAGCCTATGAGATTCATTAGAATGAATGGGCCCATATGGTAAGGGTTAGGGTTAGGGTTAGAGTTCAGGGAACACTTATGTCTGGGTGAATATTGGGGTTGGGTTTAGGGTTGGATAAGATGTATTTAATATCACACTTAATGGTACACTCTTGATGGGGAAGAATTTTGGATGTTTTTCCGTTCTCCATTATAGCCTATGAGATTCATTAGAATGAATGGGCCCATATGGTAAGGGTTAGGGTTAGGGTTAGAGTTCAGGACACACATATGTTCGGTTTAAAATTGGGGTCTGATTTAGGGTTGGGTAAGATGTATTTTTAATATCACACTGAATGGTACACTATTGATGGAGAAAAATTTTGGATGTTTTTCCATTCTCCATTATAGCCTAAGAGATTCATTAGAATGAATGGGCCCATATGGTAAGGGTTAGGGTTAGGGTTAGAGTTCAGGGCACACTTATGTTTGGGTGAATATTGGGGTTGGGTTTAGGGTTGGATAAGATGTATTTTTAATATCACACTGAATGGTACACTCTTGATGGGGAAGAATTTTGGATGTTTTTCCATTCTCCATTATAGCCTATGAGATTCATTAGAATGAATGGGCCCATATGGTAAGGGTTAGGGTTAGGGTTAGAGTTCAGGACACACATATGTTCGGTTTAAAATTGGGGTCTGATTTAGGGTTGGGTAAGATGTATTTTTAATATCACACTGAATGGTACACTATTGATGGAGAAAAATTTTGGATGTTTTTCCATTCTCCATTATAGCCTATGAGATTCATTAGAATGAATGGGCCCATATGGTAAGGGTTAGGGTTAGGGTTAGAGTTCAGGGAACACTTATGTCTGGGTGAATATTGGGGTTGGGTTTAGGGTTGGATAAGATGTATTTTTAATATCACACTTAATGGTACACTCTTGATGGGGAAGAATTTTGGATGTTTTTCCGTTCTCCATTATAGCCTATGAGATTCATTAGAATGAATGGGCCCATATGGTAAGGGTTAGGGTTAGGGTTAGAGTTCAGGACACACATATGTTCGGTTTAAAATTGGGGTCTGATTTAGGGTTGGGTAAGATGTATTTTTAATATCACACTGAATGGTACACTATTGATGGAGAAAAATTTTGGATGTTTTTCCATTCTCCATTATAGCCTATGAGATTCATTAGAATGAATGGGCCCATATGGTAAGGGTTAGGGTTAGGGTTAGAGTTCAGGGCACACTTATGTTTGGGTGAATATTGGGGTTGGGTTTAGGGTTGGATAAGATGTATTTTTAATATCACACTGAATGGTACACTCTTGATGGGGAAGAATTTTGGATGTTTTTCCATTCTCCATTATAGCCTATGAGATTCATTAGAATGAATGGGCCCATATGGTAAGGGTTAGGGTTAGGGTTAGAGTTCAGGACACACATATGTTCGGTTTAAAATTGGGGTCTGATTTAGGGTTGGGTAAGATGTATTTTTAATATCACACTGAATGGTACACTATTGATGGAGAAAAATTTTGGATGTTTTTCCATTCTCCATTATAGCCTATGAGATTTATTTGAATGAATGGGCCCATATGGTAAGGGTTAGGGTTAGGGTTAGAGTTCAGGACACACATATGTTCGGTTTAAAATTGGGGTCTGATTTAGGGTTGGGTAAGATGTATTTTTAATATCACACTGAATGGTACACTCTTGATGGGGAAAAATTTTGGATGTTTTTCCATTCTCCATTATAGCCTATGAGATTCATTAGAATGAATGGGCCCATATGGTAAGGGTTAGGGTTAGGGTTAGAGTTCAGGACACACATATGTTCGTTTTAAAATTGGGGTCTGATTTAGGGTAGGGTAAGATGTATTTTTAATATCACACTGAATGGTACACTATTGATGGAGAAAAATTTTGGATGTTTTTCCATTCTCCATTATAGCCTATGAGATTTATTTGAATGAATGGGCCCATATGGTAAGGGTTAGGGTTAGGGTTAGAGTTCAGGACACACATATGTTCGGTTTAAAATTGGGGTCTGATTTAGGGTTGGGTAAGATGTATTTTTAATATCACACTGAATGGTACACTATTGATGGAGAAAAATTTTGGATGTTTTTCCATTCTCCATTATAGCCTATGAGATTCATTAGAATGAATGGGCCCATATGGTAAGGGTTAGGGTTAGGGTTAGAGTTCAGGGCACACTTATGTTTGGGTGAATATTGGGGTTGGGTTTAGGGTTGGATAAGATGTATTTTTAATATCACACTGAATGGTACAGTCTTGATGGGGAAAAATTTTGGATGTTTTTCCATTCTCCATTATAGCCTATGAGATTCATTAGAATGAATGGGCCCATATGGTAAGGGTTAGGGTTAGGGTTAGAGTTCAGGGCACACTTATGTTTGGGTGAATATTGGGGTTGGGTTTAGGGTTGGATAAGATGTATTTTTAATATCACACTGAATGGTACACTCTTGATGGGGAAAAATTTTGGATGTTTTTCCATTCTCCATTATAGCCTATGAGATTCATTAGAATGAATAGGCCCATATGGTAAGGGTTAGGGTTAGGGTTAGAGTTCAGGGCACATTTATGTTTGGGTGAATATTGGGGTTGGGTTTAGGGTTGGATAAGATGTATTTTTAATATCTCACTGAATGGTACACTCTTGATGGGGAAAAATTTTGGATGTTTTTCCATTCTCCATTATAGCCTATGAGATTCATTAGAATGAATGGGCCCATATGGTAAGGGTTAGGGTTAGGGTTAGAGTTCAGGGCACACTTATGTTTGGGTGAATATTGGGGTTGGGTTTAGGGTTGGATAAGATGTATTTTTAATATCACACTGAATGGGACACTCTTGATGGGGAAGAAGTTTGGATGTTTTTCCATTCTCCATTATAGCCTATGAGATTCATTAGAATGAATGGGCCCATATGGTAAGGGTTAGGATTAGGGTTAGAGTTCAGGACACACTTATGTTTGGGTGAATATTGGGGTCTGATTTAGGGTTGGGTAAGATGTATTTTTAATATCACACTGAATGGTACACTCTTGATGGGGAAGAATTTTGGATGTTTTTCCATTCTCCATTATAGCCTATGAGATTCATTAGAGTGAATGGGCCCATATGGTAAGGGTTAGGGTTAGAGTTCAGGGCACACTTATGTTTGGGTGAATATTGGGGTTGTGTTTAGGGTTGGATAAGATGTATTTTTAATATCACACTGAATGGTACACTCTTGATGGGGAAGAATTTTGCATGTTTTTCCATTCTCCATTATAGCCTATGAGATTCATTAGAATGAATGGGCCCATATGGTAAGGGTTAGGGTTAGGGTTAGAGTTCAGGACACACATATGTTCGGTTTAAAATTGGGGTCTGATTTAGGGTTGGGTAAGATGTATTTTTAATATCACACTGAATGGTATACTATTGATGGAGAAAAATTTTGGATTTTTTTCCATTCTCCATTATAGCCTATGAGATTCATTAGAATGAATGGGCCCATATGGTAAGGGTTAGGGTTAGGGTTAGAGTTCAGGGCACACTTATGTTTGGGTGAATATTGGGGTTGGGTTTAGGGTTGTATAAGATGTATTTTTAATATCACACTGAATGGTACACTCTTGCTGGGGAAAAATTTTGGATGTTTTTCCATTCTCCATTATAGCCTATGAGATTCATTAGAATGAATGGGCCCATATGGTAAGGGTTAGGGTTAGGGTTAGAGTTCAGGACACACTTATGTTTGGGTGAATATTGGGGTCTGATTTAGGGTTGGGTAAGATGTATTTTTAATATCACACTGAATGGTACACTCTTGATGGGGAAGAATTTTGGATGTTTTTCCATTCTCCGTTATAGCCTATGAGATTCCTTAGAGTGAATGGGCCCATATGGTAAGGGTTAGGGTTAGGGTTAGAGTTCAGGGCACAGTTATGTTTGGGTGAATATTGGGGTCGTGTTTAGGGTTGGATAAGATGTATTTTTAATATCACACTGAATGGTACACTCTTGATGGGGAAGAATTTTGGATGTTTTTCCATTCTCCATTATAGCCTATGAGATTCATTAGAATGAATGGGCCCATATGGTAAGGGTTAGGGTTAGGGTTAGAGTTCAGGACACACATATGTTCGGTTTAAAATTGGGGTCTGATTTAGGGTTGGGTAAGATGTATTTTTAATATCACACTGAATGGTACACTATTGATGGAGAAAAATTTTGGATGTTTTTCCATTCTCCATTATAGCCTATGAGATTCATTAGAATGAATGGGCCCATATGGTAAGGGTTAGGGTTAGGGTTAGAGTTCAGGGCACACTTATGTTTGGGTGAATATTGGGGTTGGGTTTAGGGTTGGATAAGATGTATTTTTAATATCACACTGAATGGTACACTCTTGATGGGGAAGAATTTTGGATGTTTTTCCATTCTCCATTATAGCCTATGAGATTCATTAGAATGAATGGGCCCATATGGTAAGGGTTAGGGTTAGGGTTAGAGTTCAGGACACACATATGTTCGGTTTAAAATTGGGGTCTGATTTAGGGTTGGGTAAGATGTATTTTTAATATCACACTGAATGGTACACTATTGATGGAGAAAAATTTTGGATGTTTTTCCATTCTCCATTATAGCCTATGAGATTCATTAGAATGAATGGGCCCATATGGTAAGGGTTAGGGTTAGGGTTAGAGTTCAGGGAACACTTATGTCTGGGTGAATATTGGGGTTGGGTTTAGGGTTGGATAAGATGTATTTTTAATATCACACTTAATGGTACACTCTTGATGGGGAAGAATTTTGGATGTTTTTCCGTTCTCCATTATAGCCTATGAGATTCATTAGAATGAATGGGCCCATATGGTAAGGGTTAGGGTTAGGGTTAGAGTTCAGGACACACATATGTTCGGTTTAAAATTGGGGTCTGATTTAGCGTTGGGTAAGATGTATTTTTAATATCACACTGAATGGTACACTATTGATGGAGAAAAATTTTGGATGTTTTTCCATTCTCCATTATAGCCTATGAGATTCATTAGAATGAATGGGCCCATATGGTAAGGGTTAGGGTTAGGGTTAGAGTTCAGGGAACACTTATGTCTGGGTGAATATTGGGGTTGGGTTTAGGGTTGGATAAGATGTATTTTTAATATCACACTTAATGGTACACTCTTGATGGGGAAGAATTTTGGATGTTTTTCCGTTCTCCATTATAGCCTATGAGATTCATTAGAATGAATGGGCCCATATGGTAAGGGTTAGGGTTAGGGTTAGAGTTCAGGACACACATATGTTCGGTTTAAAATTGGGGTCTGATTTAGGGTAGGGTAAGATGTATTTTTAATATCACACTGAATGGTACACTATTGATGGAGAAAAATTTTGGATGTTTTTCCATTCTCCATTATAGCCTATGAGATTTATTTGAATGAATGGGCCCATATGGTAAGGGTTAGGGTTAGGGTTAGAGTTCAGGACACACATATGTTCGGTTTAAAATTGGGGTCTGATTTAGGGTTGGGTAAGATGTATTTTTAATATCACACTGAATGGTACACTATTGATGGAGAAAAATTTTGGATGTTTTTCCATTCTCCATTATAGCCTATGAGATTCATTAGAATGAATGGGCCCATATGGTAAGGGTTAGGGTTAGGGTTAGAGTTCAGGGCACACTTATGTTTGGGTGAATATTGGGGTTGGGTTTAGGGTTGGATAAGATGTATTTTTAATATCACACTGAATGGTACAGTCTTGATGGGGAAAAATTTTGGATGTTTTTCCATTCTCCATTATAGCCTATGAGATTCATTAGAATGAATGGGCCCATATGGTAAGGGTTAGGGTTAGGGTTAGAGTTCAGGGCACACTTATGTTTGGGTGAATATTGGGGTTGGGTTTAGGGTTGGATAAGATGTATTTTTAATATCACACTGAATGGTACACTCTTGATGGGGAAAAATTTTGGATGTTTTTCCATTCTCCATTATAGCCTATGAGATTCATTAGAATGAATAGGCCCATATGGTAAGGGTTAGGGTTAGGGTTAGGGTTAGAGTTCAGGGCACATTTATGTTTGGGTGAATATTGGGGTTGGGTTTAGGGTTGGATAAGATGTATTTTTAATATCTCACTGAATGGTACACTCTTGATGGGGAAAAATTTTGGATGTTTTTCCATTCTCCATTATAGCCTATGAGATTCATTAGAATGAATGGGCCCATATGGTAAGGGTTAGGGTTAGGGTTAGAGTTCAGGGCACACTTATGTTTGGGTGAATATTGGGGTTGGGTTTAGGGTTGGATAAGATGTATTTTTAATATCACACTGAATGGGACACTCTTGATGGGGAAGAAGTTTGGATGTTTTTCCATTCTCCATTATAGCCTATGAGATTCATTAGAATGAATGGGCCCATATGGTAAGGGTTAGGATTAGGGTTAGAGTTCAGGACACACTTATGTTTGGGTGAATATTGGGGTCTGATTTAGGGTTGGGTAAGATGTATTTTTAATATCACACTGAATGGTACACTCTTGATGGGGAAGAATTTTGGATGTTTTTCCATTCTCCATTATAGCCTATGAGATTCATTAGAGTGAATGGGCCCATATGGTAAGGGTTAGGGTTAGGGTTAGAGTTCAGGGCACACTTATGTTTGGGTGAATATTGGGGTTGTGTTTAGGGTTGGATAAGATGTATTTTTAATATCACACTGAATGGTACACTCTTGATGGGGAAGAATTTTGCATGTTTTTCCATTCTCCATTATAGCCTATGAGATTCATTAGAATGAATGGGCCCATATGGTAAGGGTTAGGGTTAGGGTTAGAGTTCAGGACACACATATGTTCGGTTTAAAATTGGGGTCTGATTTAGGGTTGGGTAAGATGTATTTTTAATATCACACTGAATGGTATACTATTGATGGAGAAAAATTTTGGATTTTTTTCCATTCTCCATTATAGCCTATGAGATTCATTAGAATGAATGGGCCCATATGGTAAGGGTTAGGGTTAGGGTTAGAGTTCAGGGCACACTTATGTTTGGGTGAATATTGGGGTTGGGTTTAGGGTTGTATAAGATGTATTTTTAATATCACACTGAATGGTACACTCTTGCTGGGGAAAAATTTTGGATGTTTTTCCATTCTCCATTATAGCCTATGAGATTCATTAGAATGAATGGGCCCATATGGTAAGGGTTAGGGTTAGGGTTAGAGTTCAGGACACACTTATGTTTGGGTGAATATTGGGGTCTGATTTAGGGTTGGGTAAGATGTATTTTTAATATCACACTGAATGGTACACTCTTGATGGGGAAGAATTTTGGATGTTTTTCCATTCTCCGTTATAGCCTATGAGATTCCTTAGAGTGAATGGGCCCATATGGTAAGGGTTAGGGTTAGGGTTAGAGTTCAGGGCACACTTATGTTTGGGTGAATATTGGGGTCGTGTTTAGGGTTGGATAAGATGTATTTTTAATATCACACTGAATGGTACACTCTTGATGGGGAAGAATTTTGGATGTTTTTCCATTCTCCATTATAGCCTATGAGATTCATTAGAATGAATGGGCCCATATGGTAAGGGTTAGGGTTAGGGTTAGAGTTCAGGACACACATATGTTCGGTTTAAAATTGGGGTCTGATTTATGGTTGGGTAAGATGTATTTTTAATATCACACTGAATGGTACACTATTGATGGAGAAAAATTTTGGATGTTTTTCCATTCTCCATTATAGCCTATGAGATTCATTAGAATGAATGGGCCCATATGGTAAGGGTTAGGGTAGGGTTAGAGTTCAGGGAACACTTATGTCTGGGTGAATATTGGGGTTGGGTTTAGGGTTGGATAAGATGTATTTTTAATATCACACTTAATGGTACACTCTTGATGGGGAAGAATTTTGGATGTTTTTCCGTTCTCCATTATAGCCTATGAGATTCATTAGAATGAATGGGCCCATATGGTAAGGGTTAGGGTTAGGGTTAGAGTTCAGGACACACATATGTTCGGTTTAAAATTGGGGTCTGATTTAGGGTTGGGTAAGATGTATTTTTAATATCACACTGAATGGTACACTATTGATGGAGAAAAATTTTGGATGTTTTTCCATTCTCCATTATAGCCTATGAGATTCATTAGAATGAATGGGCCCATATGGTAAGGGTTAGGGTTAGGGTTAGAGTTCAGGGCACACTTATGTTTGGGTGAATATTGGGGTTGGGTTTAGGGTTGGATAAGATGTATTTTTAATATCACACTGAATGGTACACTCTTGATGGGGAAGAATTTTGGATGTTTTTCCATTCTCCATTATAGCCTATGAGATTCATTAGAATGAATGGGCCCATATGGTAAGGGTTAGGGTTAGGGTTAGAGTTCAGGACACACATATGTTCGGTTTAAAATTGGGGTCTGATTTAGGGTTGGGTAAGATGTATTTTTAATATCACACTGAATGGTACACTATTGATGGAGAAAAATTTTGGATGTTTTTCCATTCTCCATTATAGCCTATGAGATTCATTAGAATGAATGGGCCCATATGGTAAGGGTTAGGGTTAGGGTTAGAGTTCAGGGAACACTTATGTCTGGGTGAATATTGGGGTTGGGTTTAGGGTTGGATAAGATGTATTTTTAATATCACACTTAATGGTACACTCTTGATGGGGAAGAATTTTGGATGTTTTTCCGTTCTCCATTATAGCCTATGAGATTCATTAGAATGAATGGGCCCATATGGTAAGGGTTAGGGTTAGGGTTAGAGTTCAGGACACACATATGTTCGGTTTAAAATTGGGGTCTGATTTAGCGTTGGGTAAGATGTATTTTTAATATCACACTGAATGGTACACTATTGATGGAGAAAAATTTTGGATGTTTTTCCATTCTCCATTATAGCCTATGAGATTCATTAGAATGAATGGGCCCATATGGTAAGGGTTAGGGTTAGGGTTAGAGTTCAGGGAACACTTATGTCTGGGTGAATATTGGGGTTGGGTTTAGGGTTGGATAAGATGTATTTTTAATATCACACTTAATGGTACACTCTTGATGGGGAAGAATTTTGGATGTTTTTCCGTTCTCCATTATAGCCTATGAGATTCATTAGAATGAATGGGCCCATATGGTAAGGGTTAGGGTTAGGGTTAGAGTTCAGGACACACATATGTTCGGTTTAAAATTGGGGTCTGATTTAGCGTTGGGTAAGATGTATTTTTAATATCACACTGAATGGTACACTATTGATGGAGAAAAATTTTGGATGTTTTTCCATTCTCCATTATAGCCTATGAGATTTATTTGAATGAATGGGCCCATATGGTAAGGGTTAGGGTTAGGGTTAGAGTTCAGGACACACATATGTTCGGTTTAAAATTGGGGTCTGATTTAGGGTTGGGTAAGATGTATTTTTAATATCACACTGAATGGTACACTATTGATGGAGAAAAATTTTGGATGTTTTTCCATTCTCCATTATAGCCTATGAGATTCATTAGAATGAATGGGCCCATATGGTAAGGGTTAGGGTTAGGGTTAGAGTTCAGGGCACACTTATGTTTGGGTGAATATTGGGGTTGGGTTTAGGGTTGGATAAGATGTATTTTTAATATCACACTGAATGGTACACTCTTGATGGGGAAAAATTTTGGATGTTTTTCCATTCTCCATTATAGCCTATGAGATTCATTAGAATGAATGGGCCCATATGGTAAGGGTTAGGGTTAGGGTTAGAGTTCAGGGCACACATATGTTCGTTTTAAAATTGGGGTCTGATTTAGGGTTGGGTAAGATGTATTTTTAATATCACACTCAATGGTACACTCTTGATGGGGAAAAATTTTGGATGTTTTTCCATTCTCCATTATAGCCTATGAGATTCATTAGAATGAATGGGCCCATATGGTAAGGGTTAGGGTTAGGGTTAGAGTTCAGGGCACACTTATGTTTGGGTGAATATTGGGGTTGGGTTTAGGGTTGGATAAGATGTATTTTTAATATCACACTGAATGGTACACTCTTGATGGGGAAAAATTTTGGATGTTTTTCCATTCTCCATTATAGCCTATGAGATTCATTAGAATGAATGGGCCCATATGGTAAGGGTTAGGGTTAGGGTTAGAGTTCAGGACACACATATGTTCGTTTTAAAATTGGGGTCTGATTTAGGGTAGGGTAAGATGTATTTTTAATATCACACTGAATGGTACACTATTGATGGAGAAAAATTTTGGATGTTTTTCCATTCTCCATTATAGCCTATGAGATTTATTTGAATGAATGGGCCCATATGGTAAGGGTTAGGGTTAGAGTTCAGGACACACATATGTTCGGTTTAAAATTGGGGTCTGATTTAGGGTTGGGTAAGATGTATTTTTAATATCACACTGAATGGTACACTATTGATGGAGAAAAATTTTGGATGTTTTTCCATTCTCCATTATAGCCTATGAGATTCATTAGAATGAATGGGCCCATATGGTAAGGGTTAGGGTTAGGGTTAGAGTTCAGGGCACACTTATGTTTGGGTGAATATTGGGGTTGGGTTTAGGGTTGGATAAGATGTATTTTTAATATCTCACTGAATGGTACACTCTTGATGGGGAAAAATTTTGGATGTTTTTCCATTCTCCATTATAGCCTATGAGATTCATTAGAATGAATGGGCCCATATGGTAAGGGTTAGGGTTAGGGTTAGAGTTCAGGGCACACTTATGTTTGGGTGAATATTGGGGTTGGGTTTAGGGTTGGATAAGATGTATTTTTAATATCACACTGAATGGGACACTCTTGATGGGGAAGAAGTTTGGATGTTTTTCCATTCTCCATTATAGCCTATGAGATTCATTAGAATGAATGGGCCCATATGGTAAGGGTTAGGATTAGGGTTAGAGTTCAGGACACACTTATGTTTGGGTGAATATTGGGGTCTGATTTAGGGTTGGGTAAGATGTATTTTTAATATCACACTGAATGGTACACTCTTGATGGGGAAGAATTTTGGATGTTTTTCCATTCTCCATTATAGCCTATGAGATTCATTAGAGTGAATGGGCCCATATGGTAAGGGTTAGGGTTAGGGTTAGATTTCAGGGCACACTTATGTTTGGGTGAATATTGGGGTTGTGTTTAGGGTTGGATAAGATGTATTTTTAATATCACACTGAATGGTACACTCTTGATGGGGAAGAATTTTGCATGTTTTTCCATTCTCCATTATAGCCTATGAGATTCATTAGAATGAATGGGCCCATATGGTAAGGGTTAGGGTTAGGGTTAGAGTTCAGGACACACATATGTTCGGTTTAAAATTGGGGTCTGATTTAGGGTTGGGTAAGATGTATTTTTAATATCACACTGAATGGTATACTATTGATGGAGAAAAATTTTGGATTTTTTTCCATTCTCCATTATAGCCTATGAGATTCATTAGAATGAATGGGCCCATATGGTAAGGGTTAGGGTTAGGGTTAGAGTTCAGGGCACACTTATGTTTGGGTGAATATTGGGGTTGGGTTTAGGGTTGTATAAGATGTATTTTTAATATCACACTGAATGGTACACTCTTGCTGGGGAAAAATTTTGGATGTTTTTCCATTCTCCATTATAGCCTATGAGATTCATTAGAATGAATGGCCCCATATGGTAAGGGTTAGGGTTAGGGTTAGAGTTCAGGACACACTTATGTTTGGGTGAATATTGGGGTCTGATTTAGGGTTGGGTAAGATGTATTTTTAATATCACACTGAATGGTACACTCTTGATGGGGAAGAATTTTGGATGTTTTTCCATTCTCCGTTATAGCCTATGAGATTCATTAGAGTGAATGGGCCCATATGGTAAGGGTTAGGGTTAGGGTTAGAGTTCAGGGCACAGTTATGTTTGGGTGAATATTGGGGTTGTGTTTAGGGTTGGATAAGATGTATTTTTAATATCACACTGAATGGTACACTCTTGATGGGGAAGAATTTTGGATGTTTTTCCATTCTCCATTATAGCCTATGAGATTCATTAGAATGAATGGGCCCATATGGTAAGGGTTAGGGTTAGGGTTAGAGTTCAGGACACACATATGTTCGGTTTAAAATTGGGGTCTGATTTAGGGTTGGGTAAGATGTATTTTTAATATCACACTGAATGGTACACTATTGATGGAGAAAAATTTTGGATGTTTTTCCATTCTCCATTATAGCCTATGAGATTCATTAGAATGAATGGGCCCATATGGTAAGGGTTAGGGTTAGGGTTAGAGTTCAGGGCACACTTATGTTTGGGTGAATATTGGGGTTGGGTTTAGGGTTGGATAAGATGTATTTTTAATATCACACTGAATGGTACACTCTTGATGGGGAAGAATTTTGGATGTTTTTCCATTCTCCATTATAGCCTATGAGATTCATTAGAATGAATGGGCCCATATGGTAAGGGTTAGGGTTAGGGTTAGAGTTCAGGACACACATATGTTCGGTTTAAAATTGGGGTCTGATTTAGGGTTGGGTAAGATGTATTTTTAATATCACACTGAATGGTACACTATTGATGGAGAAAAATTTTGGATGTTTTTCCATTCTCCATTATAGCCTATGAGATTCATTAGAATGAATGGGCCCATATGGTAAGGGTTAGGGTTAGGGTTAGAGTTCAGGGAACACTTATGTCTGGGTGAATATTGGGGTTGGGTTTAGGGTTGGATAAGATGTATTTTTAATATCACACTTAATGGTACACTCTTGATGGGGAAGAATTTTGGATGTTTTTCCGTTCTCCATTATAGCCTATGAGATTCATTAGAATGAATGGGCCCATATGGTAAGGGTTAGGGTTAGGGTTAGAGTTCAGGACACACATATGTTCGGTTTAAAATTGGGGTCTGATTTAGGGTTGGGTAAGATGTATTTTTAATATCACACTGAATGGTACACTATTGATGGAGAAAAATTTTGGATGTTTTTCCATTCTCCATTATAGCCTATGAGATTCATTAGAATGAATGGGCCCATATGGTAAGGGTTAGGGTTAGGGTTAGAGTTCAGGGCACACTTATGTTTGGGTGAATATTGGGGTTGGGTTTAGGGTTGGATAAGATGTATTTTTAATATCACACTGAATGGTACACTCTTGATGGGGAAGAATTTTGGATGTTTTTCCATTCTCCATTATAGCCTATGAGATTCATTAGAATGAATGGGCCCATATGGTAAGGGTTAGGGTTAGGGTTAGAGTTCAGGACACACATATGTTCGGTTTAAAATTGGGGTCTGATTTAGGGTTGGGTAAGATGTATTTTTAATATCACACTGAATGGTACACTATTGATGGAGAAAAATTTTGGATGTTTTTCCATTCTCCATTATAGCCTATGAGATTTATTTGAATGAATGGGCCCATATGGTAAGGGTTAGGGTTAGGGTTAGAGTTCAGGACACACATATGTTCGGTTTAAAATTGGGGTCTGATTTAGGGTTGGGTAAGATGTATTTTTAATATCACACTGAATGGTACACTATTGATGGAGAAAAATTTTGGATGTTTTTCCATTCTCCATTATAGCCTATGAGATTCATTAGAATGAATGGGCCCATATGGTAAGGGTTAGGGTTAGGGTTAGAGTTCAGGGCACACTTATGTTTGGGTGAATATTGGGGTTGGGTTTAGGGTTGGATAAGATGTATTTTTAATATCACACTGAATGGTACACTCTTGATGGGGAAAAATTTTGGATGTTTTTCCATTCTCCATTATAGCCTATGAGATTCATTAGAATGAATGGGCCCATATGGTAAGGGTTAGGGTTAGGGTTAGAGTTCAGGGCACACATATGTTCGTTTTAAAATTGGGGTCTGATTTAGGGTTGGGTAAGATGTATTTTTAATATCACACTCAATGGTACACTCTTGATGGGGAAAAATTTTGGATGTTTTTCCATTCTCCATTATAGCCTATGAGATTCATTAGAATGAATGGGCCCATATGGTAAGGGTTAGGGTTAGGGTTAGAGTTCAGGGCACACTTATGTTTGGGTGAATATTGGGGTTGGGTTTAGGGTTGGATAAGATGTATTTTTAATATCACACTGAATGGTACACTCTTGATGGGGAAAAATTTTGGATGTTTTTCCATTCTCCATTATAGCCTATGAGATTCATTAGAATGAATGGGCCCATATGGTAAGGGTTAGGGTTAGGGTTAGAGTTCAGGGCACACTTATGTTTGGGTGAATATTGGGGTTGGGTTTAGGGTTGGATAAGATGTATTTTTAATATCACACTGAATGGTACACTCTTGATGGGGAAAAATTTTGGATGTTTTTCCATTCTCCATTATAGCCTATGAGATTCATTAGA
Organism: Heteronotia binoei; assembly: GCF_032191835.1. Taxonomy (NCBI): domain Eukaryota; kingdom Metazoa; phylum Chordata; class Lepidosauria; order Squamata; family Gekkonidae; genus Heteronotia; species Heteronotia binoei. The sequence goes on along the minus strand of NW_026800269.1, from coordinate 93,823 downwards.
ATGAATGGGCCCATATGGTAAGGGTTAGGGTTAGGGTTAGAGTTCAGGGCACACTTATGTTTGGGTGAATATTGGGGTTGGGTTTAGGGTTGGATAAGATGTATTTTTAATATCACACTGAATGGTACACTCTTGATGGGGAAAAATTTTGGATGTTTTTCCATTCTCCATTATAGCCTATGAGATTCATTAGAATGAATGGGCCCATATGGTAAGGGTTAGGGTTAGGGTTAGAGTTCAGGACACACTTATGTTTGGGTAAATATTGGGGTCTGATTTAGGGTTGGGTAAGATGTATTTTTAATATCACACTGAATGGTACACTCTTGATGGGGAAAAATTTTGGATGTTTTTCCATTCTCCATTATAGCCTATGAGATTCATTAGAATGAATGGGCCCATATGGTAAGGGTTAGGGTTAGGGTTAGAGTTCAGGACACACATATGTTCGGTTTAAAATTGGGGTCTGATTTAGGGTTGGGTAAGATGTATTTTTAATATCACACTGAATGGTACACTATTGATGGAGAAAAATTTTGGATGTTTTTCCATTCTCCATTATAGCCTATGAGATTCATTAGAATGAATGGGCCCATATGGTAAGGGTTAGGGTTAGGGTTAGAGTTCAGGGCACACTTATGTTTGGGTGAATATTGGGGTTGGGTTTAGGGTTGGATAAGATGTATTTTTAATATCACACTGAATGGTACACTCTTGATGGGGAAGAATTTTGGATGTTTTTCCATTCTCCATTATAGCCTATGAGATTCATTAGAATGAATGGGCCCATATGGTAAGGGTTAGGGTTAGGGTTAGAGTTCAGGACACACATATGTTCGGTTTAAAATTGGGGTCTGATTTAGGGTTGGGTAAGATGTATTTTTAATATCACACTGAATGGTACACTATTGATGGAGAAAAATTTTGGATGTTTTTCCATTCTCCATTATAGCCTATGAGATTTATTTGAATGAATGGGCCCATATGGTAAGGGTTAGGGTTAGGGTTAGAGTTCAGGACACACATATGTTCGGTTTAAAATTGGGGTCTGATTTAGGGTTGGGTAAGATGTATTTTTAATATCACACTGAATGGTACACTATTGATGGAGAAAAATTTTGGATGTTTTTCCATTCTCCATTATAGCCTATGAGATTCATTAGAATGAATGGGCCCATATGGTAAGGGTTAGGGTTAGGGTTAGAGTTCAGGGCACACTTATGTTTGGGTGAATATTGGGGTTGGGTTTAGGGTTGGATAAGATGTATTTTTAATATCACACTGAATGGTACACTCTTGATGGGGAAAAATTTTGGATGTTTTTCCATTCTCCATTATAGCCTATGAGATTCATTAGAATGAATGGGCCCATATGGTAAGGGTTAGGGTTAGGGTTAGAGTTCAGGACACACATATGTTCGGTTTAAAATTGGGGTCTGATTTAGGGTTGGGTAAGATGTATTTTTAATATCACACTGAATGGTACACTATTGATGGAGAAAAATTTTGGATGTTTTTCCATTCTCCATTATAGCCTATGAGATTTATTTGAATGAATGGGCCCATATGGTAAGGGTTAGGGTTAGGGTTAGAGTTCAGGACACACATATGTTCGGTTTAAAATTGGGGTCTGATTTGGGGTTGGGTAAGATGTATTTTTAATATCACACTGAATGGTACACTATTGATGGAGAAAAATTTTGGATGTTTTTCCATTCTCCATTATAGCCTATGAGATTCATTAGAATGAATGGGCCCATATGGTAAGGGTTAGGGTTAGGGTTAGAGTTCAGGGCACACTTATGTTTGGGTGAATATTGGGGTTGGGTTTAGGGTTGGATAAGATGTATTTTTAATATCACACTGAATGGTACACTCTTGATGGGGAAAAATTTTGGATGTTTTTCCATTCTCCATTATAGCCTATGAGATTCATTAGAATGAATGGGCCCATATGGTAAGGGTTAGGGTTAGGGTTAGAGTTCAGGACACACTTATGTTTGGGTGAATATTGGGGTTGGGTTTAGGGTTGGATAAGATGTATTTTTAATATCACACTGAATGGTACACTCTTGATGGGGAAAAATTTTGGATGTTTTTCCATTCTCCATTATAGCCTATGAGATTCATTAGAATGAATGGGCCCATAGGGTAAGGGTTAGGGTTAGAGTTCAGGACACACATATGTTCGGTTTAAAATTGGGGTCTGATGTAGGGTTGGGTAAGATGTATTTTTAATATCACACTGAATGGTACACTATTGATGGAGAAAAATTTTGGATGTTTTTCCATTCTCCATTATAGCCTATGAGATTCATTACAATGAAAGGGGCCCATATGGTAAGGGTTAGGGTTAGGGTTATAGTTCAGGGCACACTTATGTTTGGGTGAATATTGGGGTTGGGTTTAGGGTTGGATAAGATGTATTTTTAATATCACACTGAATGGTACACTCTTGATGGGGAAAAATTTTGGATGTTTTTCCATTCTCCATTATAGCCTATGAGATTCATTAGAATGAATGGGCCCATATGGTAAGGGTTAGGGTTAGGGTTAGAGTTCAGGGCACACTTATGTTTGGGTGAATATTGGGGTTGGGTTTAGGGTTGGATAAGATGTATTTTTAATATCTCACTGAATGGTACACTCTTGATGGGGAAAAATTTTGGATGTTTTTCCATTCTCCATTATAGCCTAGGAGATTCATTAGAATGAATGGGCCCATATGGTAAGGGTTAGGATTAGGGTTAGAGTTCAGGACACACTTATGTTTGGGTGAATATTGGGGTCTGATTTAGGGTTGGTTAAGATGTATTTTTAATATCACACTGAATGGTACACTCTTGATGGGGAAGAATTTTGGATGTTTTTCCATTCTCCATTATAGCCTATGAGATTCATTAGAGTGAATGGGCCCATATGGTAAGGGTTAGGGTTAGGGTTAGAGTTCAGGGCACAGTTATGTTTGGGTGAATATTGGGGTTGTGTTTAGGGTTGGATAAGATGTATTTTTAATATCACACTGAACGGTACACTCTTGATGGGGAAGAATTTTGCATGTTTTTCCATTCTCCATTATAGCCTATGAGATTCATTAGAATGAATGGGCCCATATGGTAAGGGTTAGGGTTAGGGTTAGAGTTCAGGACACACATATGTTCGGTTTAAAATTGGGGTCTGATTTAGGGTTGGGTAAGATGTATTTTTAATATCACACTGAATGGTACACTCTTGATGGGGAAAAATTTTGGATGTTTTTCCATTCTCCATTATAGCCTATGAGATTCATTAGAATGAATGGGCCCATAGGGTAAGGGTTAGGGTTAGGGTTAGAGTTCAGGACACACATATGTTCGGTTTAAAATTGGGGTCTGATTTAGGGTTGGGTAAGATGTATTTTTAATATCACACTGAATGGTACACTATTGATGGAGAAAAATTTTGGATGTTTTTCCATTCTCCATTATAGCCTATGAGATTCATTAGAATGAATGGGCCCATATGGTAAGGGTTAGGGTTAGGGTTAGAGTTCAGGGCACACTTATGTTTGGGTGAATATTGGGGTTGGGTTTAGGGTTGGATAAGATGTATTTTTAATATCACACTGAATGGTACACTCTTGATGGGGAAGAATTTTGGATGTTTTTCCATTCTCCATTATAGCCTATGAGATTCATTAGAATGAATGGGCCCATATGGTAAGGGTTAGGGTTAGGGTTAGAGTTCAGGACACACATATGTTCGGTTTAAAATTGGGGTCTGATTTAGGGTTGGGTAAGATGTATTTTTAATATCACACTGAATGGTACACTATTGATGGAGAAAAATTTTGGATGTTTTTCCATTCTCCATTATAGCCTATGAGATTCATTAGAATGAATGGGCCCATATGGTAAGGGTTAGGGTTAGGGTTAGAGTTCAGGGCACACTTATGTTTGGGTGAATATTGGGGTTGGGTTTAGGGTTGGATAAGATGTATTTTTAATATCACACTGAATGGTACACTCTTGATGGGGAAAAATTTTGGATGTTTTTCCATTCTCCATTATAGCCTATGAGATTCATTAGAATGAATGGGCCCATATGGTAAGGGTTAGGGTTAGGGTTAGAGTTCAGGACACACATATGTTCGGTTTAAAATTGGGGTCTGATTTAGGGTTGGGTAAGATGTATTTTTAATATCACACTGAATGGTACACTATTGATGGAGAAAAATTTTGGATGTTTTTCCATTCTCCATTATAGCCTATGAGATTTATTTGAATGAATGGGCCCATATGGTAAGGGTTAGGGTTAGGGTTAGAGTTCAGGACACACATATGTTCGGTTTAAAATTGGGGTCTGATTTAGGGTTGGGTAAGATGTATTTTTAATATCACACTGAATGGTACACTATTGATGGAGAAAAATTTTGGATGTTTTTCCATTCTCCATTATAGCCTATGAGATTCATTAGAATGAATGGGCCCATATGGTAAGGGTTAGGGTTAGGGTTAGAGTTCAGGGCACACTTATGTTTGGGTGAATATTGGGGTTGGGTTTAGGGTTGGATAAGATGTATTTTTAATATCACACTGAATGGTACACTCTTGATGGGGAAAAATTTTGGATGTTTTTCCATTCTCCATTATAGCCTATGTGATTCATTAGAATGAATGGGCCCATATGGTAAGGGTTAGGGTTAGGGTTAGAGTTCAGGGCACACTTATGTTTGGGTGAATATTGGGGTTGGGTTTACGGTTGGATAAGATGTATTTTTAATATCACACTGAATGGTACACTCTTGATGGGGAAAAATTTTGGATGTTTTTCCATTCTCCATTATAGCCTATGAGATTCATTAGAATGAATGGGCCCATATGGTAAGGGTTAGGGTTAGGGTTAGAGTTCAGGACACACATATGTTCGGTTTAAAATTGGGGTCTGATTTAGGGTTGGGTAAGATGTATTTTTAATATCACACTGAATGGTACACTATTGATGGAGAAAAATTTTGGATGTTTTTCCATTCTCCATTATAGCATATGAGATTTATTTGAATGAATAGGCCCATATGGTAAGGGTTAGGGTTACGGTTAGAGTTCAGGACACACATATGTTCGGTTTAAAATTGGGGTCTGATTTAGGGTTGGGTAAGATGTATTTTTAATATCACACTGAATGGTACACTATTGATGGAGAAAAATTTTGGATGTTTTTCCATTCTCCATTATAGCCTATGAGATTCATTAGAATGAATGGGCCCATATGGTAAGGGTTAGGGTTAGGGTTAGAGTTCAGGGCACACTTATGTTTGGGTGAATATTGGGGTTGGGTTTAGGGTTGGATAAGATGTATTTTTAATATCACACTGAATGGTACACTCTTGATGGGGAAAAATTTTGGATGTTTTTCCATTCTCCATTATAGCCTATGAGATTCATTAGAATGAATGGGCCCATATGGTAATGGTTAGGGTTAGGGTTAGAGTTCAGGACACACTTATGTTTGGGTGAATATTGGGGTTGGGTTTAGGGTTGGATAAGATGTATTTTTAATATCACACTGAATGGTACACTCTTGATGGGGAAAAATTTTGGATGTTTTTCCATTCTCCATTATAGCCTATGAGATTCATTAGAATGAATGGGCCCATAGGGTAAGGGTTAGGGTTAGAGTTCAGGACACACATATGTTCGGTTTAAAATTGGGGTCTGATGTAGGGTTGGGTAAGATGTATTTTTAATATCACACTGAATGGTACACTATTGATGGAGAAAAATTTTGGATGTTTTTCCATTCTCCATTATAGCCTATGAGATTCATTAGAATGAATGGGCCCATATGGTAAGGGTTAGGGTTAGGGTTATAGTTCAGGGCACACTTACGTTTGGGTGAATATTGGGGTTGGGTTTAGGGTTGGATAAGATGTATTTTTAATATCACACTGAATGGTACACTCTTGATGGGGAAAAACTTTTGGATGTTTTTCCATTCTCCATTATAGCCTATGAGATTCATTAGAATGAATGGGCCCATATGGTAAGGGTTAGGGTTAGGGTTAGAGTTCAGGGCACACTTATGTTTGGGTGAATATTGGGGTTGGGTTTAGGGTTGGATAAGATGTATTTTTAATATCTCACTGAATGGTACACTCTTGATGGGGAAAAATTTTGGATGTTTTTCCATTCTCCATTATAGCCTAGGAGATTCATTAGAATGAATGGGCCCATATGGTAAGGGTTAGGGTTAGGGTTAGAGTTCAGGGCACACTTATGTTTGGGTGAATATTGGGGTTGGGTTTAGGGTTGGATAAGATGTATTTTTAATATCACACTGAATGGGACACTCTTGATGGGGAAAAATTTTGGATGTTTTTCCATTCTCCATTATAGCCTATGAGATTCATTAGAATGAATGGGCCCATATGGTAAGGGTTAGGATTAGGGTTAGAGTTCAGGACACACTTATGTTTGGGTGAATATTGGGGTCTGATTTAGTGTTGGTTAAGATGTATTTTTAATATCACACTGAATGGTACACTCTTGATGGGGAAGAATTTTGGATGTTTTTCCATTCTCCATTATAGCCTATGAGATTCATTAGAGTGAATGGGCCCATATGGTAAGGGTTAGGGTTAGGGTTAGAGTTCAGGGCACAGTTATGTTTGGGTGAATATTGGGGTTGTGTTTAGGGTTGGATAAGATGTATGTTTAATTTCACACTGAACGGTACACTCTTGATGGGGAAGAATTTTGCATGTTTTTCCATTCTCCATTATAGCCTATGAGATTCATTAGAATGAATGGGCCCATATGGTAAGGGTTAGGGTTAGGGTTAGAGTTCAGGACACACATATGTTCGGTTTAAAATTGGGGTCTGATTTAGGGTTGGGTAAGATGTATTTTTAATATCACACTGAATGGTACACTATTGATGGAGAAAAATTTTGGATGTTTTTCCATTCTCCATTATAGCCTATGAGATTCATTAGAATGAATGGGCCCATATGGTAAGGGTTAGGGTTAGGGTTAGAGTTCAGGGCACACTTATGTTTGGGTGAATATTGGGGTTGGGTTTAGGGTTGTATAAGATGTATTTTTAATATCACACTGAATGGTACACTCTTGATGGGGAAAAATTTTGGATGTTTTTCCATTCTCCATTATAGCCTATGAGATTCATTAGAATGAATGGGCCCATATGGTAAGGGTTAGGGTTAGGGTTAGAGTTCAGGACACACTTATGTTTGGGTGAATATTGGGGTCTGATTTAGGGTTGGGTAAGATGTATTTTTAATATCACACTGAATGGTACACTCTTGATGGGGAAGAATTTTGGATGTTTTTCCATTCTCCATTATAGCCTATGAGATTCATTAGAGTGAATGGGCCCATATGGTAAGGGTTAGGGTTAGGGTTAGAGTTCAGGGCACAGTTATGTTTGGGTGAATATTGGGGTTGTGTTTAGGGTTGGATAAGATGTATTTTTAATATCACACTGAATGGTACACTCTTGATGGGGAAGAATTTTGGATGTTTTTCCATTCTCCATTATAGCCTATGAGATTCATTAGAATGAATGGGCCCATATGGTAAGGGTTAGGGTTAGGGTTAGAGTTCAGGACACACATATGTTCGGTTTAAAATTGGGGTCTGATTTAGGGTTGGGTAAGATGTATTTTTAATATCACACTGAATGGTACACTATTGATGGAGAAAAATTTTGGATGTTTTTCCATTCTCCTTTATAGCCTATGAGATTCATTAGAATGAATGGGCCCATATGGTAAGGGTTAGGGTTAGGGTTAGAGTTCAGGGAACACTTATGTCTGGGTGAATATTGGGGTTGGGTTTAGGGTTGGATAAGATGTATTTTTAATATCACACTTAATGGTACTCTCTTGATGGGGAAGAATTTTGGATGTTTTTCCATTCTCCATTATAGCCTATGAGATTCATTAGAATGAATGGGCCCATATGGTAAGGGTTAGGGTTAGGGTTAGAGTTCAGGACACACATATGTTCGGTTTAAAATTGGGGTCTGATTTAGGGTTGGGTAAGATGTATTTTTAATATCACACTGAATGGTACACTATTGATGGAGAAAAATTTTGGATGTTTTTCCATTCTCCATTATAGCCTATGAGATTCATTAGAATGAATGGGCCCATATGGTAAGGGTTAGGGTTAGGGTTAGAGTTCAGGGCACACTTATGTTTGGGTGAATATTGGGGTTGGGTTTAGGGTTGGATAAGATGTATTTTTAATATCACACTGAATGGTACACTCTTGATGGGGAAGAATTTTGGATGTTTTTCCATTCTCCATTATAGCCTATGAGATTCATTAGAATGAATGGGCCCATATGGTAAGGGTTAGGGTTAGGGTTAGAGTTCAGGACACACATATGTTCGGTTTAAAATTGGGGTCTGATTTAGGGTTGGGTAAGATGTATTTTTAATATCACACTGAATGGTACACTATTGATGGAGAAAAATTTTGGATGTTTTTCCATTCTCCATTATAGCCTATGAGATTTATTTGAATGAATGGGCCCATATGGTAAGGGTTAGGGTTAGGGTTAGAGTTCAGGACACACATATGTTCGGTTTAAAATTGGGGTCTGATTTAGGGTTGGGTAAGATGTATTTTTAATATCACACTGAATGGTACACTATTGATGGAGAAAAATTTTGGATGTTTTTCCATTCTCCATTATAGCCTATGAGATTCATTAGAATGAATGGGCCCATATGGTAAGGGTTAGGGTTAGGGTTAGAGTTCAGGGCACACTTATGTTTGGGTGAATATTGGGGTTGGGTTTAGGGTTGGATAAGATGTATTTTTAATATCACACTGAATGGTACACTCTTGATGGGGAAAAATTTTGGATGTTTTTCCATTCTCCATTATAGCCTATGAGATTCATTAGAATGAATGGGCCCATATGGTAAGGGTTAGGGTTAGGGTTAGAGTTCAGGGCACACTTATGTTTGGGTGAATATTGGGGTTGGGTTTAGGGTTGGATAAGATGTATTTTTAATATCACACTGAATGGTACACTCTTGATGGGGAAAAATTTTGGATGTTTTTCCATTCTCCATTATAGCCTATGAGATTCATTAGAATGAATGGGCCCATATGGTAAGGGTTAGGGTTAGGGTTAGAGTTCAGGGCACACTTATGTTTGGGTGAATATTGGGGTTGGGTTTAGGGTTGGATAAGATGTATTTTTAATATCACACTGAATGGTACACTCTTGATGGGGAAAAATTTTGGATGTTTTTCCATTCTCCATTATAGCCTATGAGATTCATTAGAATGAATGGGCCCATATGGTAAGGGTTAGGGTTAGGGTTAGAGTTCAGGACACACATATGTTCGTTTTAAAATTGGGGTCTGATTTAGGGTAGGGTAAGATGTATTTTTAATATCACACTGAATGGTACACTATTGATGGAGAAAAATTTTGGATGTTTTTCCATTCTCCATTATAGCCTATGAGATTTATTTGAATGAATGGGCCCATATGGTAAGGGTTAGGGTTAGGGTTAGAGTTCAGGACACACATATGTTCGGTTTAAAATTGGGGTCTGATTTAGGGTTGGGTAAGATGTATTTTTAATATCACACTGAATGGTACACTATTGATGGAGAAAAATTTTGGATGTTTTTCCATTCTCCATTATAGCCTATGAGATTCATTAGAATGAATGGGCCCATATGGTAAGGGTTAGGGTTAGGGTTAGAGTTCAGGGCACACTTATGTTTGGGTGAATATTGGGGTTGGGTTTAGGGTTGGATAAGATGTATTTTTAATATCACACTGAATGGTACAGTCTTGATGGGGAAAAATTTTGGATGTTTTTCCATTCTCTATTATAGCCTATGAGATTCATTAGAATGAATGGGCCCATATGGTAAGGGTTAGGGTTAGGGTTAGAGTTCAGGGCACACTTATGTTTGGGTGAATATTGGGGTTGGGTTTAGGGTTGGATAAGATGTATTTTTAATATCACACTGAATGGTACTCTCCTGATGGGGAAAAATTTTGGATGTTTTTCCATTCTCCATTATAGCCTATGAGATTCATTAGAATGAATAGGCCCATATGGTAAGGGTTAGGGTTAGGGTTAGAGTTCAGGGCACACTTATGTTTGGGTGAATATTGGGGTTGGGTTTAGGGTTGGATAAGATGTATTTTTAATATCACACTGAATGGTACACTCTTGCTGGGGAAAAATTTTGGATGTTTTTCCATTCTCCATTATAGCCTATGAGATTCATTAGAATGAATGGGCCCATATGGTAAGGGTTAGGGTTAGGGTTAGAGTTCAGGACAAACTTATGTTTGGTTGAATATTGGGGTCTGATTTAGGGTTGGGTAAGATGTATTTTTAATATCACACTGAATGGTACACTCTTGTTGGGATAGAATTTTGGATGTTTTTCCATTCTCCATTATAGCCTATGAGATTCATTAGAGTGAATGGGCCCATATGGTAAGGGTTAGGGTTAGGGTTAGAGTTCAGGGCACAGTTATGTTTGGGTGAATATTGGGGTTGTGTTTAGGGTTGGATAAGATGTATTTTTAATATCACACTGAATGGTACACTCTTGATGGGGAAGAATTTTGGATGTTTTTCCATTCTCTATTATAGCCTATGAGATTCATTAGAATGAATGGGCCCATATGGTAAGGGTTAGGGTTTGGGTTAGAGTTCAGGACACACATATGTTCGGTTTAAAATTGGGGTCTGATTTAGGGTTGGGTAAGATGTATTTTTAATATCACACTGAATGGTACACTATTGATGGAGAAAAATTTTGGATGTTTTTCCATTCTCCCTTATAGCCTATGAGATTCATTAGAATGAATGGGCCCATATGGTAAGGGTTAGGGTTAGGGTTAGAGTTCAGGGCACACTTATGTTTGGGTGAATATTGGGGTTGGGTTTAGGGTTGGATAAGATGTATTTTTAATATCACACTGAATGGTACACTCTTGATGGGGAAAAATTTTGGATGTTTTTCCATTCTCCATTATAGCCTTTGAGATTCATTAGAATGAATGGGCCCATAGGGTAAGGGTTAGGGTTAGGGTTAGAGTTCAGGACACACATATGTTCGGTTTAAAATTGGGGTCTGATTTAGGGTTGGGTAAGATGTATTTTTAATATCACACTGAATGGTACACTATTGATGGAGAAAAATTTTGGATGTTTTTCCATTCTCCATTATAGCCTATGAGATTCATTAGAATGAATGGGCCCATATGGTAAGGGTTAGGGTTAGGGTTAGAGTTCAGGACAAACTTATGTTTGGTTGAATATTGGGGTCTGATTTAGGGTTGGGTAAGATGTATTTTTAATATCACACTGAATGGTACACTCTTGATGGGGAAGAATTTTGGATGTTTTTCCATTCTCCATTATAGCCTATGAGATTCATTAGAGTGAATGGGCCCATATGGTAAGGGTTAGGGTTAGGGTTAGAGTTCAGGGCACAGTTATGTTTGGGTGAATATTGGGGTTGTGTTTAGGGTTGGATAAGGTGTATTTTTAATATCACACTTAATGGTACACTCTTGATGGGGAAGAATTTTGGATGTTTTTCCATTCTCCATTATAGCCTATGAGATTCATTAGAATGAATGGGCCCATATGGTAAGGGTTGGGGTTAGGGTTAGAGTTCAGGACACACATATGTTCGGTTTAAAATTGGGGTCTGATTTAGGGTTGGGTAAGATGTATTTTTAATATCACACTGAATGGTACACTATTGATGGAGAAAAATTTTGGATGTTTTTCCATTCTCCATTATAGCCTATGAGATTCATTAGAATGAATGGGCCCATATGGTAAGGGTTAGGGTTAGGGTTAGAGTTCAGGGCACACTTATGTTTGGGTGAATATTGGGGTTGGGTTTAGGGTTGGATAAGATGTATTTTTAATATCACACTGAATGGTACACTATTGATGGAGAAAAATTTTGGATGTTTTTCCATTCTCCATTATAGCCTATGAGATTCATTAGAATGAATGGGCCCATATGGTAAGGGTTAGGGTTAGGGTTAGAGTTCAGGGCACACTTATGTTTGGGTGAATATTGGGGTTGGGTTTAGGGTTGGATAAGATGTATTTTTAATATCACACTGAATGGTACACTCTTGCTGGGGAAAAATTTTGGATGTTTTTCCATTCTCCATTATAGCCTATGAGATTCATTAGAATGAATGGGCCCATATGGTAAGGGTTAGGGTTAGGGTTAGAGTTCAGGACACACTTATGTTTGGGTGAATATTGGGGTCTGATTTAGGGTTGGGTAAGATGTATTTTTAATATCACACTGAATGGTACACTCTTGATGGGGAAGAATTTTGGATGTTTTTCCATTCTCCATTATAGCCTATGAGATTCATTAGAGTGAATGGGCCCATATGGTAACGGTTAGGGTTAGGGTTAGAGTTCAGGGCACAGTTATGTTTGGGTGAATATTGGGGTTGTGTTTAGGGTTGGATAAGATGTATTTTTAATATCACACTGAATGGTACACTCTTGATGGGGAAGAATTTTGGATGTTTTTCCATTCTCCATTATAGCCTATGAGATTCATTAGAATGAATGGGCCCATATGGTAAGGGTTAGGGTTAGGGTTAGAGTTCAGGACACACATATGTTCGGTTTAAAATTGGGGTCTGATTTAGGGTTGGGTAAGATGTATTTTTAATATCACACTGAATGGTACACTATTGATGGAGAAAAATTTTGGATGTTTTTCCATTCTCCATTATAGCCTATGAGATTCATTAGAATGAATGGGCCCATATGGTAAGGGTTAGGGTTAGGGTTATAGTTCAGGGCACACTTATGTTTGGGTGAATATTGGGGTTGGGTTTAGGGTTGAATAAGATGTATTTTTAATATCTCACTGAATGGTACACTCTTGATGGGGAAAAATTTTGGATGTTTTTCCATTCTCCATTATAGCCTAGGAGATTCATTAGAATGAATGGGCCCATATGGTAAGGGTTAGGGTTAGGGTTAGAGTTCAGGGCACACTTATGTTTGGGTGAATATTGGGGTTGGGTTTAGGGTTGGATAAGATGTATTTTTAATATCACACTGAATGGGACACTCTTGATGGGGAAAAATTTTGGATGTTTTTCCATTCTCCATTATAGCCTATGAGATTCATTAGAATGAATGGGCCCATATGGTAAGGGTTAGGATTAGGGTTAGAGTTCAGGACACACTTACGTTTGGGTGAATATTGGGGTCTGATTTAGGGTTGGGTAAGATGTATTTTTAATATCACACTGAATGGTACACTCTTGATGGGGAAGAATTTTGGATGTTTTTCCATTCTCCATTATAGCCTATGAGATTCATTAGAGTGAATGGGCCCATATGGTAAGGGTTAGGGTTAGGGTTAGAGTTCAGGGCACAGTTATGTTTGGGTGAATATTGGGGTTGTGTTTAGGGTTGGATAAGATGTATTTTTAATATCACACTGAATGGTACACTCTTGATGGGGAAGAATTTTGGATGTTTTTCCATTCTCCATTATAGCCTATGAGATTCATTAGAGTGAATGGGCCCATATGGTAAGGGTTAGGGTTAGGGTTAGCGTTCAGGACACACATATGTTCGGTTTAAAATTGGGGTCTGATTTAGGGTTGGGTAAGATGTATTTTTAATATCACACTGAATGGTACACTATTGATGGAGAAAAATTTTGGATGTTTTTCCATTCTCCATTATAGCCTATGAGATTCATTAGAATGAATGGGCCCATATGGTAAGGGTTAGGGTTAGGGTTAGAGTTCAGGGCACACTTATGTTTGGGTGAATATTGGGGTTGGGTTTAGGGTTGGATAAGATGTATTTTTAATATCACACTGAATGGTACACTATTGATGGAGAAAAATTTTGGATGTTTTTCCATTCTCCATTATAGCCTATGAGATTCATTAGAATGAATGGGCCCATATGGTAAGGGTTAGGGTTAGGGTTAGAGTTCAGGGCACACTTATGTTTGGGTGAATATTGGGGTTGGGTTTAGGGTTGGATAAGATGTATTTTTAATATCACACTGAATGGTACACTCTTGCTGGGGAAAAATTTTGGATGTTTTTCCATTCTCCATTATAGCCTATGAGATTCATTAGAATGAATGGGCCCATATGGTAATGGTTAGGGTTAGGGTTAGAGTTCAGGACACACTTATGTTTGGGTGAATATTGGGGTCTGATTTAGGGTTGGGTAAGATGTATTTTTAATATCACACTGAATGGTACACTCTTGATGGGGAAGAATTTTGGATGTTTTTCCATTCTCCATTATAGCCTATGAGATTCATTAGAGTGAATGGGCCCATATGGTAAGGGTTAGGGTTAGGGTTAGAGTTCAGGGCACAGTTATGTTTGGGTGAATATTGGGGTTGTGTTTAAGGTTGGATAAGATGTATTTTTAATATCACACTGAATGGTACACTCTTGATGGGGAAGAATTTTGGATGTTTTTCCATTCTCCATTATAGCCTATGAGATTCATTAGAATGAATGGGCCCATATGGTAAGGGTTAGGGTTAGGGTTAGAGTTCAGGACACACATATGTTCGGTTTAAAATTGGGGTCTGATTTAGGGTTGGGTAAGATGTATTTTTAATATCACACTGAATGGTACACTATTGATGGAGAAAAATTTTGGATGTTTTTCCATTCTCCATTATAGCCTATGAGATTCATTAGAATGAATGGGCCCATATGGTAAGGGTTAGGGTTAGGGTTAGAGTTCAGGGCACACTTATGTTTGGGTGAATATTGGGGTTGGGTTTAGGGTTGGATAAGATGTATTTTTAATATCACACTGAATGGTACACTCTTGATGGGGAAGAATTTTGGATGTTTTTCCATTCTCCATTATAGCCTATGAGATTCATTAGAATGAATGGGCCCATATGGTAAGGGTTAGGGTTAGGGTTAGAGTTCAGGACACACATATGTTCGGTTTAAAATTGGGGTCTGATTTAGGGTTGGGTAAGATGTATTTTTAATATCACACTGAATGGTACACTATTGATGGAGAAAAATTTTGGATGTTTTTCCATTCTCCATTATAGCCTATGAGATTTATTTGAATGAATGGGCCCATATGGTAAGGGTTAGGGTTAGGGTTAGAGTTCAGGACACACATATGTTCGGTTTAAAATTGGGGTCTGATTTAGGGTTGGGTAAGATGTATTTTTAATATCACACTGAATGGTACACTATTGATGGAGAAAAATTTTGGATGTTTTTCCATTCTCCATTATAGCCTATGAGATTCATTAGAATGAATGGGCCCATATGGTAAGGGTTAGGGTTAGGGTTAGAGTTCAGGGCACACTTATGTTTGGGTGAATATTGGGGTTGGGTTTAGGGTTGGATAAGATGTATTTTTAATATCACACTGAATGGTACACTCTTGATGGGGAAAAATTTTGGATGTTTTTCCATTCTCCATTATAGCCTATGAGATTCATTAGAATGAATGGGCCCATATGGTAAGGGTTAGGGTTAGGGTTAGAGTTCAGGACACACATATGTTCGGTTTAAAATTGGGGTCTGATTTAGGGTTGGGTAAGATGTATTTTTAATATCACACTGAATGGTACACTATTGATGGAGAAAAATTTTGGATGTTTTTCCATTCTCCATTATAGCCTATGAGATTTATTTGAATGAATGGGCCCATATGGTAAGGGTTAGGGTTAGGGTTAGAGTTCAGGACACACATATGTTCGGTTTAAAATTGGGGTCTGATTTAGGGTTGGGTAAGATGTATTTTTAATATCACACTGAATGGTACACTATTGATGGAGAAAAATTTTGGATGTTTTTCCATTCTCCATTATAGCCTATGAGATTCATTAGAATGAATGGGCCCATATGGTAAGGGTTAGGGTTAGGGTTAGAGTTCAGGGCACACTTATGTTTGGGTGAATATTGGGGTTGGGTTTAGGGTTGGATAAGATGTATTTTTAATATCACACTGAATGGTACACTCTTGATGGGGAAAAATTTTGGATGTTTTTCCATTCTCCATTATAGCCTATGAGATTCATTAGAATGAATGGGCCCATATGGTAAGGGTTAGGGTTAGGGTTAGAGTTCAGGGCACACTTATGTTTGGGTGAATATTGGGGGTTGGGTTTAGGGTTGGATAAGATGTATTTTTAATATCACACTGAATGGTACACTCTTGATGGGGAAAAATTTTGGATGTTTTTCCATTCTCCATTATAGCCTATGAGATTCATTAGAATGAATGGGCCCATATGGTAAGGGTTAGGGTTAGGGTTAGAGTTCAGGGCACACTTATGTTTGGGTGAATATTGGGGTTGGGTTTAGGGTTGGATAAGATGTATTTTTAATATCACACTGAATGGTACACTCTTGATGGGGAAAAATTTTGGATGTTTTTTCCATTCTCCATTATAGCCTATGAGATTCATTAGAATGAATGGGCCCATATGGTAAGGGTTAGGGTTAGGGTTAGAGTTCAGGACACACATATGTTCGTTTTAAAATTGGGGTCTGATTTAGGGTTGGGTAAGATGTATTTTTAATATCACACTGAATGGTACACTCTTGATGGGGAAAAATTTTGGATGTTTTTCCATTCTCCATTATAGCCTATGAGATTCATTAGAATGAATGGGCCCATATGGTAAGGGTTAGGGTTAGGGTTAGAGTTCAGGACACACATATGTTCGGTTTAAAATTGGGGTCTGATTTAGGGTTGGGTAAGATGTATTTTTAATATCACACTGAATGGTACACTATTGATGGAGAAAAATTTTGGATGTTTTTCCATTCTCCATTATAGCCTATGAGATTCATTAGAATGAATGGGCCCATATGGTAAGGGTTAGGGTTAGGGTTAGAGTTCAGGGGCACACTTATGTTTGGGTGAATATTGGGGTTGGGTTTAGGGTTGGATAAGATGTATTTTTAATATCACACTGAATGGTACACTCTTGATGGGGAAAAATTTTGGATGTTTTTCCATTCTCCATTATATCCTATGAGATTCATTAGAATGAATGCACCCATATGGTAAGGGTTAGGGTTAGGGTTAGAGTTCAGGGCACACTTATGTTTGGGTGAATATTGGGGTTGGGTTTAGGGTTGGATAAGATGTATTTTTAATATCACACTGAATGGTACACTCTTGATGGGGAAAAATTTTGGATGTTTTTCCATTCTCCATTATAGCCTATGAGATTCATTAGAATGAATGGGCCCATATGGTAAGGGTTAGGGTTAGGGTTAGAGTTCAGGGCACACTTATGTTTGGGTGAATATTGGGGTTGGGTTTAGGGTTGGATAAGATGTATTTTTAATATCACACTGAATGGTACACTCTTGCTGGGGAAAAATTTTGGATGTTTTTTCCATTCTCCATTATAGCCTATGAGATTCATTAGAGTGAATGGGCCCATATGGTAAGGGTTAGGGTTAGGGTTAGAGTTCAGGGCACAGTTATGTTTGGGTGAATATTGGGGTTGTGTTTAGGGTTGGATAAGATGTATTTTTAATATCACACTGAATGGTACACTCTTGATGGGGAAGAATTTTGGATGTTTTTCCATTTTCCATTATAGCCTATGAGATTCATTAGAATGAATGGGCCCATATGGTAAGGGTTAGGGTTAGGGTTAGAGTTCAGGACACACTTATGTTTGGGTAAATATTGGGGTCTGATTTAGGGTTGGGTAAGATGTATTTTTAATATCACACTGAATGGTACACTCTTGATGGGGAAAAATTTTGGATGTTTTTCCATTCTCCATTATAGCCTATGAGATTCATTAGAATGAATGGGCCCATATGGTAAGGGTTAGGGTTAGGGTTAGAGTTCAGGGCACACTTATGTTTGGGTGAATATTGGGGTTGGGTTTAGGGTTGGATAAGATGTATTTTTAATATCACACTGAATGGTACACTCTTGATGGGGAAAAATTTTGGATGTTTTTTCCATTCTCCATTATAGCCTATGAGATTCATTAGACTGAATGGGCCCATATGGTAAGGGTTAGGGTTAGGGTTAGAGTTCAGGGCACAATTATGTTTGGGTGAATATTGGGGTTGGGTTTAGGGTTGGATAAGATGTATTTTTAATATCTCACTGAATGGTACACTCTTGATGGGGAAAAATTTTGGATGTTTTTCCATTCTCCATTATAGCCTATGAGATTCATTAGAATGAATGGGCCCATATGGTATGGGTTAGGGTTAGGGTTAGAGTTCAGGGCACACTTATGTTTGGGTGAATATTGGGGGTTGGGTTTAGGGTTGGATAAGATGTATTTTTAATATCACACTGAATGGGACACTCTTGATGGGGAAAAATTTTGGATGTTTTTCCATTCTCCATTATAGCCTATGAGATTCATTAGAATGAATGGGCCCATATGGTAAGGGTTAGGGTTAGGGTTAGAGTTCAGGACACACTTATGTTTGGGTGAATATTGGGGTCTGATTTAGGGTTGGGTAAGATGTATTTTTAATATCACACTGAATGGTACACTCTTGATGGGGAAGAATTTTGGATGTTTTTCCATTCTCCATTATAGCCTATGAGATTCATTAGAGTGAATGGGCCCATGTGGTAAGGGTTAGGGTTAGGGTTAGAGTTCAGGGCACAGTTATGTTTGGGTGAATATTGGGGTTGTGTTTAGGGTTGGATAAGATGTATTTTTAATATCACACTGAATGGTACACTCTTGATGGGGAAGAATTTTGCATGTTTTTCCATTCTCCATTATAGCCTATGAGATTCATTAGAATGAATGGGCCCATATGGTTAGGGTTAGGGTTAGGGTTAGAGTTCAGGACACACATATGTTCGGTTTAAAATTGGGGTCTGATTTAGGGTTGGGTAAGATGTATTTTTAATATCACACTGAATGGTACACTATTGATGGAGAAAAATTTTGGATGTTTTTCCATTCTCCATTATAGCCTATGAGATTCATTAGAATGAATGGGCCCATATGGTAAGGGTTAGGGTTAGGGTTAGAGTTCAGGGCACACTTATGTTTGGGTGAATATTGGGGTTGGGTTTAGGGTTGGATAAGATGTATTTTTAATATCACACTGAATGGTTCACTATTGATGGAGAAAAATTTTGGATGTTTTTCCATTCTCCATTATAGCCTATGAGATTCATTAGAATGAATGGGCCCATATGGTAAGGGTTAGGGTTAGGGTTAGAGTTCAGGGCACACTTATGTTTGGGTGAATATTGGGGTTGGGTTTAGGGTTGGATAAGATGTATTTTTAATATCACACTGAATGGTACACTCTTGCTGGGGAAAAATTTTGGATGTTTTTCCATTCTCCATTATAGCCTATAAGATTCATTAGACTGAATGGGCCCATATGGTAAGGGTTAGGGTTAGGTTAGAGTTCAGGGCACACTTATGTTTGGGTGAATATTGGGGTTGGGTTTAGGGTTGGATAAGATGTATTTTTAATATCTCACTGAATGGTACACTCTTGATGGGGAAAAATTTTGGATGTTTTTCCATTCTCCATTATAGCCTATGAGATTCATTAGAATGAATGGGCCCATATGGTATGGGTTAGGGTTAGGGTTAGAGTTCAGGGCACACTTATGTTTGGGTGAATATTGGGGTTGGGTTTAGGGTTGGATAAGATGTATTTTTAATATCACACTGAATGGGACACTCTTGATGGGGAAAAATTTTGGATGTTTTTCCATTCTCCAATATAGCCTATGAGATTCATTAGAATGAATGGGCCCATATGGTAAGGGTTAGGGTTAGGGTTAGAGTTCAGGACACACTTATGTTTGGGTGAATATTGGGGTCTGATTTAGGGTTGGGTAAGATGTATTTTTAATATCACACTGAATGGTACACTCTTGATGGGGAAGAATTTTGGATGTTTTTCCATTCTCCATTATAGCCTATGAGATTCATTAGAGTGAATGGGCCCATGTGGTAAGGGTTAGGGTTAGGGTTAGAGTTCAGGGCACAGTTATGTTTGGGTGAATATTGGGGTTGTGTTTAGGGTTGGATAAGATGTATTTTTAATATCACACTGAATGGTACACTCTTGATGGGGAAGAATTTTGCATGTTTTTCCATTCTCCATTATAGCCTATGAGATTCATTAGAATGAATGGGCCCATATGGTTAGGGTTAGGGTTAGGGTTAGAGTTCAGGACACACATATGTTCGGTTTAAAATTGGGGTCTGATTTAGGGTTGGGTAAGATGTATTTTTAATATCACACTGAATGGTACACTATTGATGGAGAAAAATTTTGGATGTTTTTCCATTCTCCATTATAGCCTATGAGATTCATTAGAATGAATGGGCCCATATCGTAAGGGTTAGGGTTAGGGTTAGAGTTCAGGGCACACTTATGTTTGGGTGAATATTGGGGTTGGGTTTAGGGTTGGATAAGATGTATTTTTAATATCACACTGAATGGTACACTATTGATGGAGAAAAATTTTGGATGTTTTTCCATTCTCCATTATAGCCTATGAGATTCATTAGAATGAATGGGCCCATATGGTAAGGGTTAGGGTTAGGGTTAGAGTTCAGGGCACACTTATGTTTGGGTGAATATTGGGGTTGGGTTTAGGGTTGGATAAGATGTATTTTTAATATCACACTGAATGGTACACTCTTGATGGGGAAAAATTTTGGATGTTTTTCCATTCTCCATTATAGCCTATGAGATTCATTAGAATGAATGGGCCCTTATGGTAAGGGTTAGGGTTAGGGTTAGAGTTCAGGACACACTTATGTTTGGGTGAATATTGGGGTCTGATTTAGGGTTGGGTAAGATGTATTTTTAATATCACACTGAATGGTACACTCTTGATGGGGAAGAATTTTGGATGTTTTTCCATTCTCCATTATAGCCTATGAGATTCATTAGAGTGAATGGGCCCATATGGTAAGGGTTAGGGTTAGGGTTAGAGTTCAGGGCACAGTTATGTTTGGGTGAATATTGGGGTTGTGTTTAGGGTTGGATAAGATGTATTTTTAATATCACACTGAATGGTACACTCTTGATGGGGAAGAATTTTGGATGTTTTTCCATTCTCCATTATAGCCTATGAGATTCATTAGAATGAATGGGCCCATATGGTAAGGGTTAGGGTTAGGGTTAGAGTTCAGGACACACATATGTTCGGTTTAAAATTGGGGTCTGATTTAGGGTTGGGTAAGATGTATTTTTAATATCACACTGAATGGTACACTATTGATGGAGAAAAATTTTGGATGTTTTTCCATTCTCCATTATAGCCTATGAGATTCATTAGAATGAATGGGCCCATATGGTAAGGGTTAGGGTTAGGGTTAGAGTTCAGGGCACACTTATGTTTGGGTGAATATTGGGGTTGGGTTTAGGGTTGGATAAGATGTATTTTTAATATCACACTGAATGGTACACTCTTGATGGGGAAGAATTTTGGATGTTTTTCCATTCTCCATTATAGCCTATGAGATTCATTAGAATGAATGGGCCCATATGGTAAGGGTTAGGGTTAGGGTTAGAGTTCAGGACACACATATGTTCGGTTTAAAATTGGGGTCTGATTTAGGGTTGGGTAAGATGTATTTTTAATATCACACTGAATGGTACACTATTGATGGAGAAAAATTTTGGATGTTTTTCCATTCTCCATTATAGCCTATGAGATTTATTTGAATGAATGGGCCCATATGGTAAGGGTTAGGGTTAGGGTTAGACTTCAGGACACACATATGTTCGGTTTAAAATTGGGGTCTGATTTAGGGTTGGGTAAGATGTATTTTTAATATCACACTGAATGGTACACTATTGATGGAGAAAAATTTTGGATGTTTTTCCATTCTCCATTATAGCCTATGAGATTCATTAGAATGAATGGGCCCATATGGTAAGGGTTAGGGTTAGGGTTAGAGTTCAGGGCACACTTATGTTTGGGTGAATATTGGGGTTGGGTTTAGGGTTGGATAAGATGTATTTTTAATATCACACTGAATGGTACACTCTTGATGGGGAAAAATTTTGGATGTTTTTCCATTCTCCATTATAGCCTATGAGATTCATTAGAATGAATGGGCCCATATGGTAAGGGTTAGGGTTAGGGTTAGAGTTCAGGACACACATATGTTCGGTTTAAAATTGGGGTCTGATTTAGGGTTGGGTAAGATGTATTTTTAATATCACACTGAATGGTACACTATTGATGGAGAAAAATTTTGGATGTTTTTCCATTCTCCATTATAGCCTATGAGATTTATTTGAATGAATGGGCCCATATGGTAAGGGTTAGGGTTAGGGTTAGAGTTCAGGACACACATATGTTCGGTTTAAAATTGGGGTCTGATTTAGGGTTGGGTAAGATGTATTTTTAATATCACACTGAATGGTACACTATTGATGGAGAAAAATTTTGGATGTTTTTCCATTCTCCATTATAGCCTATGAGATTCATTAGAATGAATGGGCCCATATGGTAAGGGTTAGGGTTAGGGTTAGAGTTCAGGGCACACTTATGTTTGGGTGAATATTGGGGTTGGGTTTAGGGTTGGATAAGATGTATTTTTAATATCACACTGAATGGTACACTCTTGATGGGGAAAAATTTTGGATGTTTTTCCATTCTCCATTATAGCCTATGAGATTCATTAGAATGAATGGGCCCATATGGTAAGGGTTAGGGTTAGGGTTAGAGTTCAGGACACACTTATGTTTGGGTGAATATTGGGGTCTGATTTAGGGTTGGGTAAGATGTATTTTTAATATCACACTGAATGGTACACTCTTGATGGGGAAGAATTTTGGATGTTTTTCCATTCTCCATTATAGCCTATGAGATTCATTAGAGTGAATGGGCCCATGTGGTAAGGGTTAGGGTTAGGGTTAGAGTTCAGGGCACAGTTATGTTTGGGTGAATATTGGGGTTGTGTTTAGGGTTGGATAAGATGTATTTTTAATATCACACTGAATGGTACACTCTTGATGGGGAAGAATTTTGCATGTTTTTCCATTCTCCATTATAGCCTATGAGATTCATTAGAATGAATGGGCCCATATGGTTAGGGTTAGGGTTAGGGTTAGAGTTCAGGACACACATATGTTCGGTTTAAAATTGGGGTCTGATTTAGGGTTGGGTAAGATGTATTTTTAATATCACACTGAATGGTACACTATTGATGGAGAAAAATTTTGGATGTTTTTCCATTCTCCATTATAGCCTATGAGATTCATTAGAATGAATGGGCCCATATGGTAAGGGTTAGGGTTAGGGTTAGAGTTCAGGGCACACTTATGTTTGGGTGAATATTGGGGTTGGGTTTAGGGTTGGATAAGATGTATTTTTAATATCACACTGAATGGTTCACTATTGATGGAGAAAAATTTTGGATGTTTTTCCATTCTCCATTATAGCCTATGAGATTCATTAGAATGAATGGGCCCATATGGTAAGGGTTAGGGTTAGGGTTAGAGTTCAGGGCACACTTATGTTTGGGTGAATATTGGGGTTGGGTTTAGGGTTGGATAAGATGTATTTTTAATATCACACTGAATGGTACACTCTTGCTGGGGAAAAATTTTGGATGTTTTTCCATTCTCCATTATAGCCTATAAGATTCATTAGACTGAATGGGCCCATATGGTAAGGGTTAGGGTTAGGTTAGAGTTCAGGGCACACTTATGTTTGGGTGAATATTGGGGTTGGGTTTAGGGTTGGATAAGATGTATTTTTAATATCTCACTGAATGGTACACTCTTGATGGGGAAAAATTTTGGATGTTTTTCCATTCTCCATTATAGCCTATGAGATTCATTAGAATGAATGGGCCCATATGGTATGGGTTAGGGTTAGGGTTAGAGTTCAGGGCACACTTATGTTTGGGTGAATATTGGGGTTGGGTTTAGGGTTGGATAAGATGTATTTTTAATATCACACTGAATGGGACACTCTTGATGGGGAAAAATTTTGGATGTTTTTCCATTCTCCAATATAGCCTATGAGATTCATTAGAATGAATGGGCCCATATGGTAAGGGTTAGGGTTAGGGTTAGAGTTCAGGACACACTTATGTTTGGGTGAATATTGGGGTCTGATTTAGGGTTGGGTAAGATGTATTTTTAATATCACACTGAATGGTACACTCTTGATGGGGAAGAATTTTGGATGTTTTTCCATTCTCCATTATAGCCTATGAGATTCATTAGAGTGAATGGGCCCATGTGGTAAGGGTTAGGGTTAGGGTTAGAGTTCAGGGCACAGTTATGTTTGGGTGAATATTGGGGTTGTGTTTAGGGTTGGATAAGATGTATTTTTAATATCACACTGAATGGTACACTCTTGATGGGGAAGAATTTTGCATGTTTTTCCATTCTCCATTATAGCCTATGAGATTCATTAGAATGAATGGGCCCATATGGTTAGGGTTAGGGTTAGGGTTAGAGTTCAGGACACACATATGTTCGGTTTAAAATTGGGGTCTGATTTAGGGTTGGGTAAGATGTATTTTTAATATCACACTGAATGGTACACTATTGATGGAGAAAAATTTTGGATGTTTTTCCATTCTCCATTATAGCCTATGAGATTCATTAGAATGAATGGGCCCATATCGTAAGGGTTAGGGTTAGGGTTAGAGTTCAGGGCACACTTATGTTTGGGTGAATATTGGGGTTGGGTTTAGGGTTGGATAAGATGTATTTTTAATATCACACTGAATGGTACACTATTGATGGAGAAAAATTTTGGATGTTTTTCCATTCTCCATTATAGCCTATGAGATTCATTAGAATGAATGGGCCCATATGGTAAGGGTTAGGGTTAGGGTTAGAGTTCAGGGCACACTTATGTTTGGGTGAATATTGGGGTTGGGTTTAGGGTTGGATAAGATGTATTTTTAATATCACACTGAATGGTACACTCTTGATGGGGAAAAATTTTGGATGTTTTTCCATTCTCCATTATAGCCTATGAGATTCATTAGAATGAATGGGCCCTTATGGTAAGGGTTAGGGTTAGGGTTAGAGTTCAGGACACACTTATGTTTGGGTGAATATTGGGGTCTGATTTAGGGTTGGGTAAGATGTATTTTTAATATCACACTGAATGGTACACTCTTGATGGGGAAGAATTTTGGATGTTTTTCCATTCTCCATTATAGCCTATGAGATTCATTAGAGTGAATGGGCCCATATGGTAAGGGTTAGGGTTAGGGTTAGAGTTCAGGGCACAGTTATGTTTGGGTGAATATTGGGGTTGTGTTTAGGGTTGGATAAGATGTATTTTTAATATCACACTGAATGGTACACTCTTGATGGGGAAGAATTTTGGATGTTTTTCCATTCTCCATTATAGCCTATGAGATTCATTAGAATGAATGGGCCCATATGGTAAGGGTTAGGGTTAGGGTTAGAGTTCAGGACACACATATGTTCGGTTTAAAATTGGGGTCTGATTTAGGGTTGGGTAAGATGTATTTTTAATATCACACTGAATGGTACACTATTGATGGAGAAAAATTTTGGATGTTTTTCCATTCTCCATTATAGCCTATGAGATTCATTAGAATGAATGGGCCCATATGGTAAGGGTTAGGGTTAGGGTTAGAGTTCAGGGCACACTTATGTTTGGGTGAATATTGGGGTTGGGTTTAGGGTTGGATAAGATGTATTTTTAATATCACACTGAATGGTACACTCTTGATGGGGAAGAATTTTGGATGTTTTTCCATTCTCCATTATAGCCTATGAGATTCATTAGAATGAATGGGCCCATATGGTAAGGGTTAGGGTTAGGGTTAGAGTTCAGGACACACATATGTTCGGTTTAAAATTGGGGTCTGATTTAGGGTTGGGTAAGATGTATTTTTAATATCACACTGAATGGTACACTATTGATGGAGAAAAATTTTGGATGTTTTTCCATTCTCCATTATAGCCTATGAGATTTATTTGAATGAATGGGCCCATATGGTAAGGGTTAGGGTTAGGGTTAGACTTCAGGACACACATATGTTCGGTTTAAAATTGGGGTCTGATTTAGGGTTGGGTAAGATGTATTTTTAATATCACACTGAATGGTACACTATTGATGGAGAAAAATTTTGGATGTTTTTCCATTCTCCATTATAGCCTATGAGATTCATTAGAATGAATGGGCCCATATGGTAAGGGTTAGGGTTAGGGTTAGAGTTCAGGGCACACTTATGTTTGGGTGAATATTGGGGTTGGGTTTAGGGTTGGATAAGATGTATTTTTAATATCACACTGAATGGTACACTCTTGATGGGGAAAAATTTTGGATGTTTTTCCATTCTCCATTATAGCCTATGAGATTCATTAGAATGAATGGGCCCATATGGTAAGGGTTAGGGTTAGGGTTAGAGTTCAGGACACACATATGTTCGGTTTAAAATTGGGGTCTGATTTAGGGTTGGGTAAGATGTATTTTTAATATCACACTGAATGGTACACTATTGATGGAGAAAAATTTTGGATGTTTTTCCATTCTCCATTATAGCCTATGAGATTTATTTGAATGAATGGGCCCATATGGTAAGGGTTAGGGTTAGGGTTAGAGTTCAGGACACACATATGTTCGGTTTAAAATTGGGGTCTGATTTAGGGTTGGGTAAGATGTATTTTTAATATCACACTGAATGGTACACTATTGATGGAGAAAAATTTTGGATGTTTTTCCATTCTCCATTATAGCCTATGAGATTCATTAGAATGAATGGGCCCATATGGTAAGGGTTAGGGTTAGGGTTAGAGTTCAGGGCACACTTATGTTTGGGTGAATATTGGGGTTGGGTTTAGGGTTGGATAAGATGTATTTTTAATATCACACTGAATGGTACACTCTTGATGGGGAAAAATTTTGGATGTTTTTCCATTCTCCATTATAGCCTATGAGATTCATTAGAATGAATGGGCCCATATGGTAAGGGTTAGGGTTAGGGTTAGAGTTCAGGGCACACTTATGTTTGGGTGAATATTGGGGTTGGGTTTAGGGTTGGATAAGATGTATTTTTAATATCACACTGAATGCTACACTCTTGATGGGGAAAAATTTTGGATGTTTTTCCATTCTCCATTATAGCCTATGAGATTCATTAGAATGAATGGGCCCATATGGTAAGGGTTAGGGTTAGGGTTAGAGTTCAGGACACACATATGTTCGTTTTAAAATTGGGGTCTGATTTAGGGTAGGGTAAGATGTATTTTTAATATCACACTGAATGGTACACTATTGATGGAGAAAAATTTTGGATGTTTTTCCATTCTCCATTATAGCCTATGAGATTCATTAGAATGAATGGGCCCATATGGTAAGGGTTAGGGTTAGGGTTAGAGTTCAGGGCACACTTATGTTTGGGTGAATATTGGGGTTGGGTTTAGGGTTGGATAAGATGTATTTTTAATATCACACTGAATGGTACACTCTTGATGGGGAAAAATTTTGGATGTTTTTCCATTCTCCATTATAGCCTATGAGATTCATTAGAATGAATGGGCCCATATGGTAAGGGTTAGGGTTAGGGTTAGAGTTCAGGGCACACTTATGTTTGGGTGAATATTGGGGTTGGGTTTAGGGTTGGATAAGATGTATTTTTAATATCACACTGAATGGTACACTCTTGATGGGGAAAAATTTTGGATGTTTTTCCATTCTCCATTATAGCCTATGAGATTCATTAGAATGAATGGGCCAATATGGTAAGGGTTAGGGTTAGGGTTAGAGTTCAGGACACACATATGTTCGGTTTAAAATTGGGGTCTGATTTAGGGATGGGTAAGATGTATTTTTAATATCACACTGAATGGTACACTATTGATGGAGAAAAATTTTGGATGTTTTTCCATTCTCCATTATAGCCTATGAGATTTATTTGAATGAATGGGCCCATATGGTAAGGGTTAGGGTTAGGGTTAGAGTTCAGGACACACATATGTTCGGTTTAAAATTGGGGTCTGATTTAGTGTTGGGTAAGATGTATTTTTAATATCACACTGAATGGTACACTATTGATGGAGAAAAATTTTGGATGTTTTTCCATTCTCCATTATAGCCTATGAGATTCATTAGAATGAATGGGCCCATATGGTAAGGGTTAGGGTTAGGGTTAGAGTTCAGGGCACACTTATGTTTGGGTGAATATTGGGGTTGGGTTTAGGGTTGGATAAGATGTATTTTTAATATCACACTGAATGGTACACTCTTGATGGGGAAAAATTTTGGATGTTTTTCCATTCTCCATTATAGCCTATGAGATTCATTAGAATGAATGGGCCCGTATGGTAAGGGTTAGGGTTAGGGTTAGAGTTCAGGGCACACTTATGTTTGGGTGAATATTGGGGTTGGGTTTAGGGTTGGATAAGATGTATTTTTAATATCACACTGAATGGCACACTCTTGATGGGGAAAAATTTTGGATGTTTTTCCATTCTCCATTATAGCCTATGAGATTCATTAGAATGAATGGGCCCATATGGTAAGGGTTAGGGTTAGGGTTAGAGTTCAGGACACACATATGTTCGTTTTAAAATTGGGGTCTGATTTAGGGTAGGGTAAGATGTATTTTTAATATCACACTGAATGGTACACTATTGATGGAGAAAAATTTTGGATGTTTTTCCATTCTCCATTATAGCCTATGAGATTCATTAGAATGAATGGGCCCATATGGTAAGGGTTAGGGTTAGGGTTAGAGTTCAGGGCACACTTATGTTTGGGTGAATATTGGGGTTGGGTTTAGGGTTGGATAAGATGTATTTTTAATATCACACTGAATGGTACACTCTTGATGGGGAAAAATTTTGGATGTTTTTCCATTCTCCATTATAGCCTATGAGATTCATTAGAATGAATGGGCCCATATGGTAAGGGTTAGGGTTAGGGTTAGAGTTCAGGGCACACTTATGTTTGGGTGAATATTGGGGTTGGGTTTAGGGTTGGATAAGATGTATTTTTAATATCACACTGAATGGTACACTCTTGATGGGGAAAAATTTTGGATGTTTTTCCATTCTCCATTATAGCCTATGAGATTCATTAGAATGAATGGGCCCATATGGTAAGGGTTAGGGTTAGGGTTAGAGTTCAGGACACACTTATGTTTGGGTGAATATTGGGGTTGGGTTTAGGGTTGGATAAGATGTATTTTTAATATCACACTGAATGGTACACTCTTGATGGGGAAAAATTTTGGATGTTTTTCCATTCTCCATTATAGCCTATGAGATTCATTAGAATGAATGGGCCCATATGGTAAGGGTTAGGGTTAGGGTTAGAGTTCAGGGCACACTTATGTTTGGGTGAATATTGGGGTTGGGTTTAGGGTTGGATAAGATGTATTTTTAATATCACACTGAATGGTACACTCTTGATGGGGAAAAATTTTGGATGTTTTTCCATTCTCCATTATAGCCTATGAGATTCATTAGAATGAATGGGCCCATATGGTAAGGGTTAGGGTTAGGGTTAGAGTTCAGGACACACATATGTTCGGTTTAAAATTGGGGTCTGATTTAGGGTTGGGTAAGATGTATTTTTAATATCACACTGAATGGTACACTATTGATGGAGAAAAATTTTGGATGTTTTTCCATTCTCCATTATAGCCTATGAGATTCATTAGAATGAATGGGCCCATATGGTAAGGGTTAGGGTTAGGGTTAGAGTTCAGGGCACACTTATGTTTGGGTGAATATTGGGGTTGGGTTTAGGGTTGGATAAGATGTATTTTTAATATCACACTGAATGGTACACTCTTGATGGGGAAAAATTTTGGATGTTTTTCCATTCTCCATTATAGCCTATGAGATTCATTAGAATGAATGGGCCCATATGGTAAGGGTTAGGGTTAGGGTTAGAGTTCAGGACACACATATGTTCGTTTTAAAATTGGGGTCTGATTTAGGGTTGGGTAAGATGTATTTTTAATATCACACTGAATGGTACACTCTTGATGGGGAAAAATTTTGGATGTTTTTCCATTCTCCATTATAGCCTATGAGATTCATTAGAATGAATGGGCCCATATGGTAAGGGTTAGGGTTAGGGTTAGAGTTCAGGACACACATATGTTCGGTTTAAAATTGGGGTCTGATTTAGGGTTGGGTAAGATGTATTTTTAATATCACACTGAATGGTACACTATTGATGGAGAAAAATTTTGGATGTTTTTCCATTCTCCATTATAGCCTATGAGATTTATTTGAATGAATGGGCCCATATGGTAAGGGTTAGGGTTAGGGTTAGAGTTCAGGACACACATATGTTCGGTTTAAAATTTAGGGTTGGGTAAGATGTAGGGTTGGGTAAGATGTATTTTTAATATCACACTGAATGGTACACTATTGATGGAGAAAAATTTTGGATGTTTTTCCATTCTCCATTATAGCCTATGAGATTCATTAGAATGAATGGGCCCATATGGTAAGGGTTAGGGTTAGGGTTAGAGTTCAGGGCACACTTATGTTTGGGTGAATATTGGGGTTGGGTTTAGGGTTGGATAAGATGTATTTTTAATATCACACTGAATGGTACACTCTTGATGGGGAAAAATTTTGGATGTTTTTCCATTCTCCATTATAGCCTATGAGATTCATTAGAATGAATGGGCCCATATGGTAAGGGTTAGGGTTAGGGTTAGAGTTCAGGACACACTTATGTTTGGGTAAATATTGGGGTCTGATTTAGGGTTGGGTAAGATGTATTTTTAATATCACACTGAATGGTACACTCTTGATGGGGAAAAATTTTGGATGTTTTTCCATTCTCCATTATAGCCTATGAGATTCATTAGAATGAATGGGCCCATATGGTAAGGGTTAGGGTTAGGGTTAGAGTTCAGGACACACATATGTTCGGTTTAAAATTGGGGTCTGATTTAGGGTTGGGTAAGATGTATTTTTAATATCACACTGAATGGTACACTATTGATGGAGAAAAATTTTGGATGTTTTTCCATTCTCCATTATAGCCTATGAGATTCATTAGAATGAATGGGCCCGTATGGTAAGGGTTAGGGTTAGGGTTAGAGTTCAGGGCACACTTATGTTTGGGTGAATATTGGGGTTGGGTTTAGGGTTGGATAAGATGTATTTTTAATATCACACTGAATGGTACACTCTTGATGGGGAAAAATTTTGGATGTTTTTCCATTCTCCATTATAGCCTATGAGATTCATTAGAATGAATGGGCCCATATGGTAAGGGTTAGGGTTAGGGTTAGAGTTCAGGGCACACTTATGTTTGGGTGAATATTGGGGTTGGGTTTAGGGTTGGATAAGATGTATTTTTAATATCACACTGAATGGTACACTCTTGATGGGGAAAAATTTTGGATGTTTTTCCATTCTCCATTATAGCCTATGAGATTCATTAGAATGAATGGGCCCATATGGTAAGGGTTAGGGTTAGGGTTAGAGTTCAGGACACACATATGTTCGTTTTAAAATTGGGGTCTGATTTAGGGTTGGGTAAGATGTATTTTTAATATCACACTGAATGGTACACTCTTGATGGGGAAAAATTTTGGATGTTTTTCCATTCTCCATTATAGCCTATGAGATTCATTAGAATGAATGGGCCCATATGGTAAGGGTTAGGGTTAGGGTTAGAGTTCAGGACACACATATGTTCGGTTTAAAATTGGGGTCTGATTTAGGGTTGGGTAAGATGTATTTTTAATATCACACTGAATGGTACACTATTGATGGAGAAAAATTTTGGATGTTTTTCCATTCTCCATTATAGCCTATGAGATTTATTTGAATGAATGGGCCCATATGGTAAGGGTTAGGGTTAGGGTTAGAGTTCAGGACACACATATGTTCGGTTTAAAATTGGGGTCTGATTTAGGGTTGGGTAAGATGTATTTTTAATATCACACTGAATGGTACACTATTGATGGAGAAAAATTTTGGATGTTTTTCCATTCTCCATTATAGCCTATGAGATTCATTAGAATGAATGGGCCCATATGGTAAGGGTTAGGGTTAGGGTTAGAGTTCAGGGCACACTTATGTTTGGGTGAATATTGGGGTTGGGTTTAGGGTTGGATAAGATGTATTTTTAATATCACACTGAATGGTACACTCTTGATGGGGAAAAATTTTGGATGTTTTTCCATTCTCCATTATAGCCTATGAGATTCATTAGAATGAATGGGCCCATATGGTAAGGGTTAGGGTTAGGGTTAGAGTTCAGGGCACACTTATGTTTGGGTGAATATTGGGGTTGGGTTTAGGGTTGGATAAGATGTATTTTTAATATCACACTGAATGGTACACTCTTGATGGGGAAAAATTTTGGATGTTTTTCCATTCTCCATTATAGCCTATGAGATTCATTAGAATGAATGGGCCCATATGGTAAGGGTTAGGGTTAGGGTTAGAGTTCAGGACACACATATGTTCGTTTTAAAATTGGGGTCTGATTTAGGGTAGGGTAAGATGTATTTTTAATATCACACTGAATGGTACACTATTGATGGAGAAAAATTTTGGATGTTTTTCCATTCTCCATTATAGCCTATGAGATTCATTAGAATGAATGGGCCCATATGGTAAGGGTTAGGGTTAGGGTTAGAGTTCAGGGCACACTTATGTTTGGGTGAATATTGGGGTTGGGTTTAGGGTTGGATAAGATGTATTTTTAATATCACACTGAATGGTACACTCTTGATGGGGAAAAATTTTGGATGTTTTTCCATTCTCCATTATAGCCTATGAGATTCATTAGAATGAATGGGCCCATATGGTAAGGGTTAGGGTTAGGGTTAGAGTTCAGGGCACACTTATGTTTGGGTGAATATTGGGGTTGGGTTTAGGGTTGGATAAGATGTATTTTTAATATCACACTGAATGGTACACTCTTGATGGGGAAAAATTTTGGATGTTTTTCCATTCTCCATTATAGCCTATGAGATTCTTTAGAATGAATGGGCCCATATGGTAAGGGTTAGGGTTAGGGTTAGAGTTCAGGACACACTTATGTTTGGGTAAATATTGGGGTCTGATTTAGGGTTGGGTAAGATGTATTTTTAATATCACACTGAATGGTACACTCTTGATGGGGAAAAATTTTGGATGTTTTTCCATTCTCCATTATAGCCTATGAGATTCATTAGAATGAATGGGCCCATATGGTAAGGGTTAGGGTTAGGGTTAGAGTTCAGGACACACATATGTTCGGTTTAAAATTGGGGTCTGATTTAGGGTTGGGTAAGATGTATTTTTAATATCACACTGAATGGTACACTATTGATGGAGAAAAATTTTGGATGTTTTTCCATTCTCCATTATAGCCTATGAGATTCATTAGAATGAATGGGCCCATATGGTAAGGGTTAGGGTTAGGGTTAGAGTTCAGGGCACACTTATGTTTGGGTGAATATTGGGGTTAGGTTTAGGGTTGGATAAGATGTATTTTTAATATCACACTGAATGGTACACTCTTGATGGGGAAAAATTTTGGATGTTTTTCCATTCTCCATTATAGCCTATGAGATTCATTAGAATGAATGGGCCCATATGGTAAGGGTTAGGGTTAGGGTTAGAGTTCAGGGCACACTTATGTTTGGGTGAATATTGGGGTTGGGTTTAGGGTTGGATAAGATGTATTTTTAATATCTCACTGAATGGTACACTCTTGATGGGGAAAAATTTTGGATGTTTTTCCATTCTCCATTATAGCCTATGAGATTCATTAGAATGAATGGGCCCATATGGTAAGGGTTAGGGTTAGGGTTAGAGTTCAGGGCACACTTATGTTTGGGTGAATATTGGGGTTGGGTTTAGGGTTGGATAAGATGTATTTTTAATATCACACTGAATGGTACACTCTTGATGGGGAAAAATTTTGGATGTTTTTCCATTCTCCATTATAGCCTATGAGATTCATTAGAATGAATGGGCCCATATGGTAAGGGTTAGGGTTAGGGTTAGAGTTCAGGACACACATATGTTCGGTTTAAAATTGGGGTCTGATTTAGGGTTGGGTAAGATGTATTTTTAATATCACACTGAATGGTACACTATTGATGGAGAAAAATTTTGGATGTTTTTCCATTCTCCATTATAGCCTATGAGATTCATTAGAATGAATGGGCCCATATGGTAAGGGTTAGGGTTAGGGTTAGAGTTCAGGGCACACTTATGTTTGGGTGAATATTGGGGTTGGGTTTAGGGTTGGATAAGATGTATTTTTAATATCACACTGAATGGTACACTCTTGATGGGGAAAAATTTTGGATGTTTTTCCATTCTCCATTATAGCCTATGAGATTCATTAGAATGAATGGGCCCATATGGTAAGGGTTAGGGTTAGGGTTAGAGTTCAGGACACACATATGTTCGTTTTAAAATTGGGGTCTGATTTAGGGTTGGGTAAGATGTATTTTTAATATCACACTGAATGGTACACTCTTGATGGGGAAAAATTTTGGATGTTTTTCCATTCTCCATTATAGCCTATGAGATTCATTAGAATGAATGGGCCCATATGGTAAGGGTTAGGGTTAGGGTTAGAGTTCAGGACACACATATGTTCGGTTTAAAATTGGGGTCTGATTTAGGGTTGGGTAAGATGTATTTTTAATATCACACTGAATGGTACACTATTGATGGAGAAAAATTTTGGATGTTTTTCCATTCTCCATTATAGCCTATGAGATTTATTTGAATGAATGGGCCCATATGGTAAGGGTTAGGGTTAGGGTTAGAGTTCAGGACACACATATGTTCGGTTTAAAATTTAGGGTTGGGTAAGATGTAGGGTTGGGTAAGATGTATTTTTAATATCACACTGAATGGTACACTATTGATGGAGAAAAATTTTGGATGTTTTTCCATTCTCCATTATAGCCTATGAGATTCATTAGAATGAATGGGCCCATATGGTAAGGGTTAGGGTTAGGGTTAGAGTTCAGGGCACACTTATGTTTGGGTGAATATTGGGGTTGGGTTTAGGGTTGGATAAGATGTATTTTTAATATCACACTGAATGGTACACTCTTGATGGGGAAAAATTTTGGATGTTTTTCCATTCTCCATTATAGCCTATGAGATTCATTAGAATGAATGGGCCCATATGGTAAGGGTTAGGGTTAGGGTTAGAGTTCAGGACACACTTATGTTTGGGTAAATATTGGGGTCTGATTTAGGGTTGGGTAAGATGTATTTTTAATATCACACTGAATGGTACACTCTTGATGGGGAAAAATTTTGGATGTTTTTCCATTCTCCATTATAGCCTATGAGATTCATTAGAATGAATGGGCCCATATGGTAAGGGTTAGGGTTAGGGTTAGAGTTCAGGACACACATATGTTCGGTTTAAAATTGGGGTCTGATTTAGGGTTGGGTAAGATGTATTTTTAATATCACACTGAATGGTACACTATTGATGGAGAAAAATTTTGGATGTTTTTCCATTCTCCATTATAGCCTATGAGATTCATTAGAATGAATGGGCCCGTATGGTAAGGGTTAGGGTTAGGGTTAGAGTTCAGGGCACACTTATGTTTGGGTGAATATTGGGGTTGGGTTTAGGGTTGGATAAGATGTATTTTTAATATCACACTGAATGGTACACTCTTGATGGGGAAAAATTTTGGATGTTTTTCCATTCTCCATTATAGCCTATGAGATTCATTAGAATGAATGGGCCCATATGGTAAGGGTTAGGGTTAGGGTTAGAGTTCAGGGCACACTTATGTTTGGGTGAATATTGGGGTTGGGTTTAGGGTTGGATAAGATGTATTTTTAATATCACACTGAATGGTACACTCTTGATGGGGAAAAATTTTGGATGTTTTTCCATTCTCCATTATAGCCTATGAGATTCATTAGAATGAATGGGCCCATATGGTAAGGGTTAGGGTTAGGGTTAGAGTTCAGGACACACATATGTTCGTTTTAAAATTGGGGTCTGATTTAGGGTTGGGTAAGATGTATTTTTAATATCACACTGAATGGTACACTCTTGATGGGGAAAAATTTTGGATGTTTTTCCATTCTCCATTATAGCCTATGAGATTCATTAGAATGAATGGGCCCATATGGTAAGGGTTAGGGTTAGGGTTAGAGTTCAGGACACACATATGTTCGGTTTAAAATTGGGGTCTGATTTAGGGTTGGGTAAGATGTATTTTTAATATCACACTGAATGGTACACTATTGATGGAGAAAAATTTTGGATGTTTTTCCATTCTCCATTATAGCCTATGAGATTTATTTGAATGAATGGGCCCATATGGTAAGGGTTAGGGTTAGGGTTAGAGTTCAGGACACACATATGTTCGGTTTAAAATTGGGGTCTGATTTAGGGTTGGGTAAGATGTATTTTTAATATCACACTGAATGGTACACTATTGATGGAGAAAAATTTTGGATGTTTTTCCATTCTCCATTATAGCCTATGAGATTCATTAGAATGAATGGGCCCATATGGTAAGGGTTAGGGTTAGGGTTAGAGTTCAGGGCACACTTATGTTTGGGTGAATATTGGGGTTGGGTTTAGGGTTGGATAAGATGTATTTTTAATATCACACTGAATGGTACACTCTTGATGGGGAAAAATTTTGGATGTTTTTCCATTCTCCATTATAGCCTATGAGATTCATTAGAATGAATGGGCCCATATGGTAAGGGTTAGGGTTAGGGTTAGAGTTCAGGGCACACTTATGTTTGGGTGAATATTGGGGTTGGGTTTAGGGTTGGATAAGATGTATTTTTAATATCACACTGAATGGTACACTCTTGATGGGGAAAAATTTTGGATGTTTTTCCATTCTCCATTATAGCCTATGAGATTCATTAGAATGAATGGGCCCATATGGTAAGGGTTAGGGTTAGGGTTAGAGTTCAGGACACACATATGTTCGTTTTAAAATTGGGGTCTGATTTAGGGTAGGGTAAGATGTATTTTTAATATCACACTGAATGGTACACTATTGATGGAGAAAAATTTTGGATGTTTTTCCATTCTCCATTATAGCCTATGAGATTCATTAGAATGAATGGGCCCATATGGTAAGGGTTAGGGTTAGGGTTAGAGTTCAGGGCACACTTATGTTTGGGTGAATATTGGGGTTGGGTTTAGGGTTGGATAAGATGTATTTTTAATATCACACTGAATGGTACACTCTTGATGGGGAAAAATTTTGGATGTTTTTCCATTCTCCATTATAGCCTATGAGATTCATTAGAATGAATGGGCCCATATGGTAAGGGTTAGGGTTAGGGTTAGAGTTCAGGGCACACTTATGTTTGGGTGAATATTGGGGTTGGGTTTAGGGTTGGATAAGATGTATTTTTAATATCACACTGAATGGTACACTCTTGATGGGGAAAAATTTTGGATGTTTTTCCATTCTCCATTATAGCCTATGAGATTCTTTAGAATGAATGGGCCCATATGGTAAGGGTTAGGGTTAGGGTTAGAGTTCAGGACACACTTATGTTTGGGTAAATATTGGGGTCTGATTTAGGGTTGGGTAAGATGTATTTTTAATATCACACTGAATGGTACACTCTTGATGGGGAAAAATTTTGGATGTTTTTCCATTCTCCATTATAGCCTATGAGATTCATTAGAATGAATGGGCCCATATGGTAAGGGTTAGGGTTAGGGTTAGAGTTCAGGACACACATATGTTCGGTTTAAAATTGGGGTCTGATTTAGGGTTGGGTAAGATGTATTTTTAATATCACACTGAATGGTACACTATTGATGGAGAAAAATTTTGGATGTTTTTCCATTCTCCATTATAGCCTATGAGATTCATTAGAATGAATGGGCCCATATGGTAAGGGTTAGGGTTAGGGTTAGAGTTCAGGGCACACTTATGTTTGGGTGAATATTGGGGTTAGGTTTAGGGTTGGATAAGATGTATTTTTAATATCACACTGAATGGTACACTCTTGATGGGGAAAAATTTTGGATGTTTTTCCATTCTCCATTATAGCCTATGAGATTCATTAGAATGAATGGGCCCATATGGTAAGGGTTAGGGTTAGGGTTAGAGTTCAGGGCACACTTATGTTTGGGTGAATATTGGGGTTGGGTTTAGGGTTGGATAAGATGTATTTTTAATATCTCACTGAATGGTACACTCTTGATGGGGAAAAATTTTGGATGTTTTTCCATTCTCCATTATAGCCTATGAGATTCATTAGAATGAATGGGCCCATATGGTAAGGGTTAGGGTTAGGGTTAGAGTTCAGGGCACACTTATGTTTGGGTGAATATTGGGGTTGGGTTTAGGGTTGGATAAGATGTATTTTTAATATCACACTGAATGGGACACTCTTGATGGGGAAAAATTTTGGATGTTTTTCCATTCTCCATTATAGCCTATGAGATTCATTAGAATGAATGGGCCCATATGGTAAGGGTTAGGGTTAGGGTTAGAGTTCAGGACACACTTATGTTTGGGTGAATATTGGGGTCTGATTTAGGGTTGGGTAAGATGTATTTTTAATATCACACTGAATGGTACACTCTTGATGGGGAAGAATTTTTGATGTTTTTCCATTCTCCTTTATAGCCTATGAGATTCATTAGAGTGAATGGGCCCATGTGGTAAGGGTTAGGGTTAGGGTTAGAGTTCAGGGCACAGTTATGTTTGGGTGAATATTGGGGTTGTGTTTAGGGTTGGATAAGATGTATTTTTAATATCACACTAAATGGTACACTCTTGATGGGGAAGAATTTTGCATGTTTTTCCATTCTCCATTATAGCCTATGAGATTCATTAGAATGAATGGGCCCATATGGTTAGGGTTAGGGTTAGGGTTAGAGTTCAGGACACACATATGTTCGGTTTAAAATTGGGGTCTGATTTAGGGTTGGGTAAGATGTATTTTTAATATCACACTGAATGGTACACTATTGATGGAGAAAAATTTTGGATGTTTTTCCATTCTCCATTATAGCCTATGAGATTCATTAGAATGAATGGGCCCATATGGTAAGGGTTAGGGTTAGGGTTAGAGTTCAGGGCACACTTATGTTTGGGTGAATATTGGGGTTGGGTTTAGGGTTGGATAAGATGTATTTTTAATATCACACTGAATGGTACACTATTGATGGAGAAAAATTTTGGATGTTTTTCCATTCTCCATTATAGCCTATGAGATTCATTAGAATGAATGGGCCCATATGGTAAGGGTTAGGGTTAGGGTTAGAGTTCAGGGCACACTTATGTTTGGGTGAATATTGGGGTTGGGTTTAGGGTTGGATAAGATGTATTTTTAATATCACACTGAATGGTACACTCTTGCTGGGGAAAAATTTTGGATGTTTTTCCATTCTCCATTATAGCCTATGAGATTCATTAGAGTGAATGGGCCCATATGGTAAGGGTTAGGGTTAGGGTTAGAGTTCAGGGCACAGTTATGTTTGGGTGAATATTGGGGTTGTGTTTAGGGTTGGATAAGATGTATTTTTAATATCACACTGAATGGTACACTCTTGATGGGGAAGAATTTTGGATGTTTTTCCATTTTCCATTATAGCCTATGAGATTCATTAGAATGAATGGGCCCATATGGTAAGGGTTAGGGTTAGGGTTAGAGTTCAGGACACACATATGTTCGGTTTAAAATTGGGGTCTGATTTAGGGTTGGGTAAGATGTATTTTTAATATCACACTGAATGGTACACTATTGATGGAGAAAAATTTTGGATGTTTTTCCATTCTCCATTATAGCCTATGAGATTCATTAGAATGAATGGGCCCATATGGTAAGGGTTAGGGTTAGGGTTAGAGTTCAGGACACACTTATGTTTGGGTAAATATTGGGGTCTGATTTAGGGTTGGGTAAGATGTATTTTTAATATCACACTGAATGGTACACTCTTGATGGGGAAAAATTTTGGATGTTTTTCCATTCTCCATTATAGCCTATGAGATTCATTAGAATGAATGGGCCCATATGGTAAGGGTTAGGGTTAGGGTTAGAGTTCAGGGCACACTTATGTTTGGGTGAATATTGGGGTTGGGTTTAGGGTTGGATAAGATGTATTTTTAATATCACACTGAATGGTACACTCTTGATGGGGAAAAATTTTGGATGTTTTTCCATTCTCCATTATAGCCTATGAGATTCATTAGACTGAATGGGCCCATATGGTAAGGGTTAGGGTTAGGGTTAGAGTTCAGGGCACACTTATGTTTGGGTGAATATTGGGGTTGGGTTTAGGGTTGGATAAGATGTATTTTTAATATCTCACTGAATGGTACACTCTTGATGGGGAAAAATTTTGGATGTTTTTCCATTCTCCATTATAGCCTATGAGATTCATTAGAATGAATGGGCCCATATGGTATGGGTTAGGGTTAGGGTTAGAGTTCAGGGCACACTTATGTTTGGGTGAATATTGGGGTTGGGTTTAGGGTTGGATAAGATGTATTTTTAATATCACACTGAATGGTACACTATTGATGGGGAAAAATTTTGGATGTTTTTCCATTCTCCATTATAGCCTATGAGATTCATTAGAATGAATGGGCCCATATGGTAAGGGTTAGGGTTAGGGTTAGAGTTCAGGACACACTTATGTTTGGGTGAATATTGGGGTCTGATTTAGGGTTGGGTAAGATGTATTTTTAATATCACACTGAATGGTACACTCTTGATGGGGAAGAATTTTGGATGTTTTTCCATTCTCCATTATAGCCTATGAGATTCATTAGAGTGAATAGGCCCATGTGGTAAGGGTTAGGGTTAGGGTTAGAGTTCAGGGCACAGTTATGTTTGGGTTAATATTGGGGTTGTGTTTAGGGTTGGATAAGATGTATTTTTAATATCACACTGAATGGTACACTCTTGATGGGGAAGAATTTTGCATGTTTTTCCATTCTCCATTATAGCCTATGAGATTCATTAGAATGAATGGGCCCATATGGTTAGGGTTAGGGTTAGGGTTAGAGTTCAGGACACACATATGTTCGGTTTAAAATTGGGGTCTGATTTAGGGTTGGGTAAGATGTATTTTTAATATCACACTGAATGGTACACTATTGATGGAGAAAAATTTTGGATGTTTTTCCATTCTCCATTATAGCCTATGAGATTCATTAGAATGAATGGGCCCATATGGTAAGGGTTAGGGTTAGGGTTAGAGTTCAGGGCACACTTATGTTTGGGTGAATATTGGGGTTGGGTTTAGGGTTGGATAAGATGTATTTTTAATATCACACTGAATGGTACACTATTGATGGAGAAAAATTTTGGATGTTTTTCCATTCTCCATTATAGCCTATGAGATTCATTAGAATGAATGGGCCCATATGGTAAGGGTTAGGGTTAGGGTTAGAGTTCAGGGCACACTTATGTTTGGGTGAATATTGGGGTTGGGTTTAGGGTTGGATAAGATGTATTTTTAATATCACACTGAATGGTACACTCTTGATGGGGAAAAATTTTGGATGTTTTTCCATTCTCCATTATAGCCTATGAGATTCATTAGAATGAATGGGCCCATATGGTAAGGGTTAGGGTTAGGGTTAGAGTTCAGGACACACATATGTTCGGTTTAAAATTGGGGTCTGATTTAGGGTTGGGTAAGATGTATTTTTAATATCACACTGAATGGTACACTATTGATGGAGAAAAATTTTGGATGTTTTTCCATTCTCCATTATAGCCTATGAGATTCATTAGAATGAATGGGCCCATATGGTAAGCGTTAGGGTTAGGGTTAGAGTTCAGGGCACACTTATGTTTGGGTGAATATTGGGGTTGGGTTTAGGGTTGGATAAGATGTATTTTTAATATCACACTGAATGGTACACTCTTGATGGGGAAAAATTTTGGATGTTTTTCCATTCTCCATTATAGCCTATGAGATTCATTAGAATGAATGGGCCCATATGGTAAGGGTTAGGGTTAGGGTTAGAGTTCAGGACACACATATGTTCGGTTTAAAATTGGGGTCTGATTTAGGGTTGGGTAAGATGTATTTTTAATATCACACTGAATGGTACACTATTGATGGAGAAAAATTTTGGATGTTTTTCCATTCTCCATTATAGCCTATGAGATTTATTTGAATGAATGGGCCCATATGGTAAGGGTTAGGGTTAGGGTTAGAGTTCAGGGCACAGTTATGTTTGGGTGAATATTGGGGTTGTGTTTAGGGTTGGATAAGATGTATTTTTAATATCACACTGAATGGTACACTCTTGATGGGGAAGAATTTTGCATGTTTTTCCATTCTCCATTATAGCCTATGAGATTCATTAGAATGAATGGGCCCATATGGTAAGGGTTAGGGTTAGGGTTAGAGTTCAGGACACACATATGTTCGGTTTAAAATTGGGGTCTGATTTAGGGTTGGGTAAGATGTATTTTTAATATCACACTGAATGGTACACTATTGATGGAGAAAAATTTTGGATGTTTTTCCATTCTCCATTATAGCCTATGAGATTTATTTGAATGAATGGGCCCATATGGTAAGGGTTAGGGTTAGGGTTAGAGTTCAGGACACACATATGTTCGGTTTAAAATTGGGGTCTGATTTAGGGTTGGGTAAGATGTATTTTTAATATCACACTGAATGGTACACTATTGATGGAGAAAAATTTTGGATGTTTTTCCATTCTCCATTATAGCCTATGAGATTCATTAGAATGAATGGGCCCATATGGTAAGGGTTAGGGTTAGGGTTAGAGTTCAGGGCACACTTATGTTTGGGTGAATATTGGGGTTGGGTTTAGGGTTGGATAAGATGTATTTTTAATATCACACTGAATGGTACACTCTTGATGGGGAAAAATTTTGGATGTTTTTCCATTCTCCATTATAGCCTATGAGATTCATTAGAATGAATGGGCCCATATGGTAAGGGTTAGGGTTAGGGTTAGAGTTCAGGGCACACTTATGTTTGGGTGAATATTGGGGTTGGGTTTAGGGTTGGATAAGATGTATTTTTAATATCACACTGAATGGTACACTCTTGATGGGGAAAAATTTTGGATGTTTTTCCATTCTCCATTATAGCCTATGAGATTCATTAGAATGAATGGGCCCATATGGTAAGGGTTAGGGTTAGGGTTAGAGTTCAGGGCACACTTATGTTTGGGTGAATATTGGGGTTGGGTTTAGGGTTGGATAAGATGTATTTTTAATATCACACTGAATGGTACACTCTTGATGGGGAAAAATTTTGGATGTTTTTCCATTCTCCATTATAGCCTATGAGATTCATTAGAATGAATGGGCCCATATGGTAAGGGTTAGGGTTAGGGTTAGAGTTCAGGACACACATATGTTCGTTTTAAAATTGGGGTCTGATTTAGGGTAGGGTAAGATGTATTTTTAATATCACACTGAATGGTACACTATTGATGGAGAAAAATTTTGGATGTTTTTCCATTCTCCATTATAGCCTATGAGATTCATTAGAATGAATGGGCCCATATGGTAAGGGTTAGGGTTAGGGTTAGAGTTCAGGGCACACTTATGTTTGGGTGAATATTGGGGTTGGGTTTAGGGTTGGATAAGATGTATTTTTAATATCACACTGAATGGTACAGTCTTGATGGGGAAAAATTTTGGATGTTTTTCCATTCTCCATTATAGCCTATGAGATTCATTAGAATGAATGGGCCCATATGGTAAGGGTTAGGGTTAGGGTTAGAGTTCAGGACACACATATGTTCGTTTTAAAATTGGGGTCTGATTTAGGGTTGGGTAAGATGTATTTTTAATATCACACTGAATGGTACACTCTTGATGGGGAAAAATTTTGGATGTTTTTCCATTCTCCATTAAAGCCTATGAGATTCATTAGAATGAATGGGCCCATATGGTAAGGGTTAGGGTTAGGGTTAGAGTTCAGGACACACATATGTTCGGTTTAAAATTGGGGTCTGATTTAGGGTTGGGTAAGATGTATTTTTAATATCACACTGAATGGTACACTATTGATGGAGAAAAATTTTGGATGTTTTTCCATTCTCCATTATAGCCTATGAGATTTATTTGAATGAATGGGCCCATATGGTAAGGGTTAGGGTTAGGGTTAGAGTTCAGGACACACATATGTTCGGTTTAAAATTGGGGTCTGATTTAGGGTTGGGTAAGATGTATTTTTAATATCACACTGAATGGTACACTATTGATGGAGAAAAATTTTGGATGTTTTTCCATTCTCCATTATAGCCTATGAGATTCATTAGAATGAATGGGCCCATATGGTAAGGGTTAGGGTTAGGGTTAGAGTTCAGGGCACACTTATGTTTGGGTGAATATTGGGGTTGGGTTTAGGGTTGGATAAGATGTATTTTTAATATCACACTGAATGGTACACTCTTGATGGGGAAAAATTTTGGATGTTTTTCCATTCTCCATTATAGCCTATGAGATTCATTAGAATGAATGGGCCCATATGGTAAGGGTTAGGGTTAGGGTTAGAGTTCAGGGCACACTTATGTTTGGGTGAATATTGGGGTTGGGTTTAGGGTTGGATAAGATGTATTTTTAATATCACACTGAATGGTACACTCTTGATGGGGAAAAATTTTGGATGTTTTTCCATTCTCCATTATAGCCTATGAGATTCATTAGAATGAATGGGCCGATATGGTAAGGGTTAGGGTTAGGGTTAGAGTTCAGGGCACACTTATGTTTGGGTGAATATTGGGGTTGGGTTTAGGGTTGGATAAGATG
Source organism: Heteronotia binoei (assembly GCF_032191835.1). Lineage (NCBI taxonomy): Eukaryota > Metazoa > Chordata > Lepidosauria > Squamata > Gekkonidae > Heteronotia > Heteronotia binoei. The sequence continues at coordinate 49,096 of NW_026800269.1, read as the reverse complement.
TATTTTTAATATCACACTGAATGGTACACTCTTGATGGGGAAAAATTTTGGATGTTTTTCCATTCTCCATTATAGCCTATGAGATTCAATAGAATGAATGGGCCCATATGGTAAGGGTTAGGGTTAGGGTTAGAGTTCAGGACACACATATGTTCGTTTTAAAATTGGGGTCTGATTTAGGGTTGGGTAAGATGTATTTTTAATATCACACTGAATGGTACACTATTGATGGAGAAAAATTTTGGATGTTTTTCCATTCTCCATTATAGCCTATGAGATTCAGTAGAATGAATGGGCCCATATGGTAAGGGTTAGGGTTAGGGTTAGAGTTCAGGGCACACTTATGTTTGGGTGAATATTGGGGTTGGGTTTAGGGTTGGATAAGATGTATTTTTAATATCACACTGAATGGGACACTCTTGATGGGGAAAAATTTTGGATGTTTTTCCATTCTCCATTATAGCCTATGAGATTCATTAGAATGAATGGGCCCATATGGTAAGGGTTAGGGTTAGGGTTAGAGTTCAGGACACACTTATGTTTGGGTGAATATTGGGGTCTGATTTAGGGTTGGGTAAGATGTATTTTTAATATCACACTGAATGGTACACTCTTGATGGGGAAGAATTTTGGATGTTTTTCCATTCTCCATTATAGCCTATGAGATTCAATTCATTAGAGTGAATGGGCCCATGTGGTAAGGGTTAGGGTTAGGTTAGAGTTCAGGGCACAGTTATGTTTGGGTGAATATTGGGGTTGTGTTTTAGGTTGGATAAGATGTATTTTTAATATCACACTGAATGTACACTCTTGATGGGGAAGAATTTTGCATGTTTTTCCATTCTCCATTATAGCCTATGAGATTCATTAGAATGAATGGGCCCATATGGTAGGGTTAGGGTTAGGGTTAGAGTTCAGGACACACATATGTTCGGTTTAAAATTGGGTCTGATTTAGGGTTGGTAAGATGTATTTTTAATATCACACTGAATGGTACACTATTGATGGAGAAAATTTTGGATGTTTTTCCATTCTCCATTATAGCCTATGAGATTCATTAGAATGAATGGGCCCATATGGTAAGGGTTAGGGTTAGGGTTAGAGTTCAGGGCACACTTATGTTTGGGTGAATATTGGGGTTGGGTTTAGGGTTGGATAAGATGTATTTTTAATATCACACTGAATGGTACACTATTGATGGAGAAAAATTTTGGATGTTTTTCCATTCTCCATTATAGCCTATGAGATTCATTAGAATGAATGGGCCCATATGGTAAGGGTTAGGGTTAGGGTTAGAGTTCAGGGCACACTTATGTTTGGGTGAATATTGGGGTTGGGTTTAGGGTTGGATAAGATGTATTTTTAATATCACACTGAATGGTACACTCTTGATGGGGAAAAATTTTGGATGTTTTTCCATTCTCCATTATAGCCTATGAGATTCAATAGAATGAATGGGCCCATATGGTAAGGGTTAGGGTTAGGGTTAGAGTTCAGGACACACATATGTTCGTTTTAAAATTGGGGTCTGATTTAGGGTTGGGTAAGATGTATTTTTAATATCACACTGAATGGTACACTATTGATGGAGAAAAATTTTGGATGTTTTTCCATTCTCCATTATAGCCTATGAGATTCATTAGAATGAATGGACCCATATGGTAAGGGTTAGGGTTAGGGTTAGAGTTCAGGACACACATATGTTCGGTTTAAAATTGGGGTCTGATTTAGGGTTGGGTAAGATGTATTTTTAATATCACACTTAATGGTACACTATTGATGGTGAAAAATTTTGGATGTTTTTCCATTCTCCATTATTGCCTATGAGATTCATTAGAATGAATGGGCCCATATGGTAAGGGTTAGGGTTAGGGTTAGAGTTCAGGGCACACTTATGTTTGGGTGAATATTGGGGTTGGGTTTAGGGTTGGATAAGATGTATTTTTAATATCACACTGAATGGTACACTCTTGATGGGGAAAAATTTTGGATGTTTTTCCATTCTCCATTATAGCCTATGAGATTCAATAGAATGAATGGGCCCATATGGTAAGGGTTAGGGTTAGGGTTAGAGTTCAGGACACACATATGTTCGTTTTAAAATTGGGGTCTGATTTAGGGTTGGGTAAGATGTATTTTTAATATCACACTGAATGGTACACTATTGATGGAGAAAAATTTTGGATGTTTTTCCATTCTCCATTATAGCCTATGAGATTCAGTAGAATGAATGGGCCCATATGGTAAGGGTTAGGGTTAGGGTTAGAGTTCAGGGCACACTTATGTTTGGGTGAATATTGGGGTTGGGTTTAGGGTTGGATAAGATGTATTTTTAATATCACACTGAATGGGACACTCTTGATGGGGAAAAATTTTGGATGTTTTTCCATTCTCCATTATAGCCTATGAGATTCATTAGAATGAATGGGCCCATATGGTAAGGGTTAGGGTTAGGGTTAGAGTTCAGGACACACTTATGTTTGGGTGAATATTGGGGTCTGATTTAGGGTTGGGTAAGATGTATTTTTAATATCACACTGAATGGTACACTCTTGATGGGGAAGAATTTTGGATGTTTTTCCATTCTCCATTATAGCCTATGAGATTCATTAGAGTGAATGGGCCCATGTGGTAAGGGTTAGGGTTAGGGTTAGAGTTCAGGGCACAGTTATGTTTGGGTGAATATTGGGGTTGTGTTTAGGGTTGGATAAGATGTATTTTTAATATCACACTGAATGGTACACTCTTGATGGGGAAGAATTTTGCATGTTTTTCCATTCTCCATTATAGCCTATGAGATTCATTAGAATGAATGGGCCCATATGGTTAGGGTTAGGGTTAGGGTTAGAGTTCAGGACACACATATGTTCGGTTTAAAATTGGGGTCTGATTTAGGGTTGGGTAAGATGTATTTTTAATATCACACTGAATGGTACACTATTGATGGAGAAAAATTTTGGATGTTTTTCCATTCTCCATTATAGCCTATGAGATTCATTAGAATGAATGGGCCCATATGGTAAGGGTTAGGGTTAGGGTTAGAGTTCAGGGCACACTTATGTTTGGGTGAATATTGGGGTTGGGTTTAGGGTTGGATAAGATGTATTTTTAATATCACACTGAATGGTACACTATTGATGGAGAAAAATTTTGGATGTTTTTCCATTCTCCATTATAGCCTATGAGATTCATTAGAATGAATGGGCCCATATGGTAAGGGTTAGGGTTAGGGTTAGAGTTCAGGGCACACTTATGTTTGGGTGAATATTGGGGTTGGGTTTAGGGTTGGATAAGATGTATTTTTAATATCACACTGAATGGTACACTCTTGCTGGGGAAAAATTTTGGATGTTTTTCCATTCTCCATTATAGCCTATGAGATTCATTAGAGTGAATGGGCCCATATGGTAAGGGTTAGGGTTAGAGTTCAGGGCACAGTTATGTTTGGGTGAATATTGGGGTTGTGTTTAGGGTTGGATAAGATGTATTTTTAATATCACACTGAATGGTACACTCTTGATGGGGAAGAATTTTGGATGTTTTTCCATTTTCCATTATAGCCTATGAGATTTATTAGAATGAATGGGCCCATATGGTAAGGGTTAGGGTTAGGGTTAGAGTTCAGGACACACATATGTTCGGTTTAAAATTGGGGTCTGATTTAGGGTTGGGTAAGATGTATTTTTAATATCACACTGAATGGTACACTATTGATGGAGAAAAATTTTGGATGTTTTTCCATTCTCCATTATAGCCTATGAGATTCATTAGAATGAATGGGCCCATATGGTAAGGGTTAGGGTTAGGGTTAGAGTTCAGGGCACACTTATGTTTGGGTGAATATTGGGGTTGGGTTTAGGGTTGGATAAGATGTATTTTTAATATCACACTGAATGGTACACTCTTGATGGGGAAGAATTTTGGATGTTTTTCCATTCTCCATTATAGCCTATGAGATTCATTAGAATGAATGCACCCATATGGTAAGGGTTAGGGTTAGGGTTAGAGTTCAGGACACACGTATGTTCGGTTTAAAATTGGGGTCTGATTTAGGGTTGGGTAAGATGTATTTTTAATATCACACTGAATGGTACACTATTGATGGAGAAAAAATTTGGATGTTTTTCCATTCTCCATTATAGCCTATGAGATTCATTAGAATGAATGGGCCCATATGGTAAGGGTTAGGGTTAGGGTTAGAGTTCAGGACACACATATGTTCGGTTTAAAATTGGGGTCTGATTTAGGGTTGGGTAAGATGTATTTTTAATATCACACTGAATGGTACACTATTGATGGAGAAAAATTTGGATGTTTTTCCATTCTCCATTGTAGCCTATGAGATTCATTAGAATGATTGGGCCAATATGGTAAGGGTTAGGGTTAGGGTTAGAGTTCAGGGCACACTTATGTTTGGGTGAATATTGGGGTTGGGTTTAGGGTTGTATAAGATGTATTTTTAATATCACACTGAATGGTACACTCTTGATGGGGAAGAATTTTGGATGTTTTTCCATTCTCCATTATAGCCTATGAGATTCATTAGAATGAATGGGCCCATATGGTAAGGGTTAGGGTTAGAGTTCAGGACACACATATGTTCGGTTTAAAATTGGGGTCTGATCTAGGGTTGGGTAAGATGTATTTTTAATATCACACTGAATGGTACACTATTGATGGAGAAAAATTTTGGATGTTTTTCCATTCTCCATTATAGCCTATGAGATTCATTAGAATGAATGGGCTCATATGGTAAGGGTTAGGGTTAGGGTTAGAGTTCAGGACACACATATGTTCGGTTTAAAATTGGTTTCTGATTTAGGGTTGGGTAAGATGTATTTTTAATATCACACTTAATGGTACACTATTGATGGAGAAAAATTTTGGATGTTTTTCCATTCTCCATTATAGCCTATGAGATTCATTAGAATGAATGGGCCCATATGGTAAGGGTTAGGGTTAGGGTTAGAGTTCAGGACACACATATGTTCGGTTTAAAATTGGGGTCTGATTTAGGGTTGGGTAAGATGTATTTTTAATATCACACTGAATGGTACACTATTGATGGAGAAAAATTTTGGATGTTTTTCCATTCTCCATTATAGCCTATGAGATTCATTAGAATGAATGGGCCCATATGGGTAAGGGTTAGGGTTAGGGTTAGAGTTCAGGGCACACTTATGTTTGGGTGAATATTGGGGTTGGGTTTAGGGTTGGATAAGATGTATTTTTAATATCACACTTTATGGTACACTCTTGATGGGGAAGAATTTTGGATGTTTTTCCATTCTCCATTATAGCCTATGAGATTCATTAGAATGAATGGGCCCATATGGTAAGGGTTAGGGTTAGGGTTAGAGTTCAGGGCACACTTATGTTTGGGTGAATATTGGGGTTGGGTTTAGGGTTGGATAAGATGTATTTTTAATATCACACTGAATGGTACACTCTTGCTGGGGAAAAATTTTGGATGTTTTTCCATTCTCCATTATAGCCTATGAGATTCATTAGAGTGAATGGGCCCATATGGTAAGGGTTAGGGTTAGGGTTAGAGTTCAGGGCACAGTTATGTTTGGGTGAATATTGGGGTTGTGATTAGGGTTGGATAAGATGTATTTTTAATATCACACTGAATGGTACACTCTTGATGGGGAAGAATTTTGGATGTTTTTCCATTTTCCATTATAGCCTATGAGATTCATTAGAATGAATGGGCCCATATGGTAAGGGTTAGGGTTAGGGTTAGAGTTCAGGACACACATATGTTCGGTTTAAAATTGGGGTCTGATTTAGGGTTGGGTAAGATGTATTTTTAATATCACACTGAATGGTACACTATTGATGGAGAAAAATTTTGGATGTTTTTCCATTCTCCATTATAGCCTATGAGATTCATTAGAATGAATGGGCCCATATGGTAAGGGTTAGGGTTAGGGTTAGAGTTCAGGGCACACTTATGTTTGGGTGAATATTGGGGTTGGGTTTAGGGTTGGATAAGATGTATTTTTAATATCACACTGAATGGTACACTCTTGATGGGGAAGAATTTTGGATGTTTTTCCATTCTCCATTATAGCCTATGAGATTCATTAGAATGAATGCACCCATATGGTAAGGGTTAGGGTTAGGGTTAGAGTTCAGGACACACATATGTTCGGTTTAAAATTGGGGTCTGATTTAGGGTTGGGTAAGATGTATTTTTAATATCACACTGAATGGTACACTATTGATGGAGAAAAAATTTGGATGTTTTTCCATTCTCCATTATAGCCTATGAGATTCATTAGAATGAATGGGCCCATATGGTAAGGGTTAGGGTTAGGGTTAGAGTTCAGGACACACATATGTTCGGTTTAAAATTGGGGTCTGATTTAGGGTTGGGTAAGATGTATTTTTAATATCACACTGAATGGTACACTATTGATGGAGAAAAATTTTGGATGTTTTTCCATTCTCCATTATAGCCCTTACCATATGGGCCCATTCATTCTAATGAATCTCATAGGCTATAATGGAGAATGGAAAAACATCCAAAATTCTTCCCCATCAAGAGTGTACCATTCAGTGTGATATTAAAAATACATCTTATCCAACCCTAAACCCAACCCCAATATTCACCCAAACATAAGTGTGCCCTGAACTCTAACCCTAACCCTAACCCTTACCATATTGGCCATTCATTCTAATGAATCTCATAGGCTATAATGGAGAATGGAAAAACATCCAAAATTTTTCTCCATCAAGAGTGTACCATTAAGTGTGATATTAAAAATACATCTTATCCAACCCTAAACACAACCCCAATATTCACCCAAACATAAGTGTGCCCTGAACTCTAACCCTAACCCTAACCCTTACCATATGGGCCCATTCATTCTAATGAATCTCATAGGCTATAATGGAGAATGGAAAAACATCCAAAATTTTTCTCCATCAATAGTGTACCATTCAGTGTGATATTAAAAATACATCTTACCCAACCCTAAACCCAACCCCAATATTCACCCAAACATAAGTGTGCCCTGAACTCTAACCCTAACCCTAACCCTTACCATATGGGTCCATTCATTCTAATGAATCTCATAGGCTATAATGGAGAATGGAAAAACATCCAAAATTTTTCTCCATCAATAGTGTACCATTCAGTGTGATATTAAAAATACATCTTACCCAACCCTAAATCAGACCCCAATTTTAAACCGAACATATGTGTGTCCTGAACTCTAACCCTAACCCTAACCCTTACCATATGGGCCCATTCATTCTAATGAATCTCATAGGCTATAATGGAGAATGGAAAAACATCCAAAATTCTTCCCCATCAAGAGTGTACCATTCAGTGTGATATTAAAAATACATCTTATCCATCCCTAAACACAACCCCAATATTCACCCAAACATAAGTGTGCCCTGAGCTCTAACCCTAACCCTAACCCTTACCATATGGGCCCATTCATTCTAATGAATCTCATAGGCTATAATGGAGAATGGAAAAACATCCAAAATTCTTCCCCATCAAGAGTGTACCATAAAGTGTGATATTAAAAATACATCTTATCCAACCCTAAACCCAACCCCAATATTCACCCAAACATAAGTGTGCCCTGAACTCTAACCCTAACCCTAACCCTTACCATATGGGCCCATTCATTCTAATGAATCTCATAGGCTATAATGGAGAATGGAAAAACATCCAAAATTTTTCTCCATCAATAGTGTACCATTCAGTGTGATATTAAAAATACATCTTACCCAACCCTAAATCAGACCCCAATTTTAAACCGAACATATGTGTGTCCTGAACTCTAACCCTAACCCTAACCCTTACCATATGAGCCCATTCATTCTAATGAATCTCATAGGCTATAATGGAGAATGGAAAAACATCCAAAATTTTTCTCCATCAATAGTGTACCATTCAGTGTGATATTAAAAATACATCTTACCCAACCCTAAATCAGACCCCAATTTTAAACCGAACATATGTGTGTCCTGAACTCTAACCCTAACCCTAACCCTTACCATATGGGCCCATTCATTCTAATGAATCTCATAGGCTATAATGGAGAATGGAAAAACATCCAAAATTCTTCCCCATCAAGAGTGTACCATTCAGTGTGATATTAAAAATACATCTTATCCAACCCTAAACCCAACCCCAATATTCACCCAAACATAAGTGTGCCCTGAACTCTAACCCTAACCCTAACCCTTACCATATTGGCCCAATCATTCTAATGAATCTCATAGGCTATAATGGAGAATGGAAAAACATCCAAAATTTTTCTCCATCAATAGTGTACCATTCAGTGTGATATTAAAAATACATCTTACCCAACCCTAAATCAGACCCCAATTTTAAACCGAACATATGTGTGTCCTGAACTCTAACCCTAACCCTAACCCTTACCATATGGGCCCATTCATTCTAATGAATCTCATAGGCTATAATGGAGAATGGAAAAACATCCAAAATTTTTCTCCATCAATAGTGTACCATTAAGTGTGATATTAAAAATACATCTTACCCAACCCTAAATCAGAAACCAATTTTAAACCGAACATATGTGTGTCCTGAACTCTAACCCTAACCCTAACCCTTACCATATGAGCCCATTCATTCTAATGAATCTCATAGGCTATAATGGAGAATGGAAAAACATCCAAAATTTTTCTCCATCAATAGTGTACCATTCAGTGTGATATTAAAAATACATCTTACCCAACCCTAAATCAGACCCCAATTTTAAACCGAACATATGTGTGTCCTGAACTCTAACCCTAACCCTAACCCTTACCATATGGGCCCATTCATTCTAATGAATCTCATAGGCTATAATGGAGAATGGAAAAACATCCAAAATTCTTCCCCATCAAGAGTGTACCATTCAGTGTGATATTAAAAATACATCTTATCCAACCCTAAACCCAACCCCAATATTCACCCAAACATAAGTGTGCCCTGAACTCTAACCCTAACCCTAACCCTTACCATATTGGCCCAATCATTCTAATGAATCTCATAGGCTATAATGGAGAATGGAAAAACATCCAAAATTTTTCTCCATCAATAGTGTACCATTCAGTGTGATATTAAAAATACATCTTACCCAACCCTAAATCAGACCCCAATTTTAAACCGAACATATGTGTGTCCTGAACTCTAACCCTAACCCTAACCCTTACCATATGGGCCCATTCATTCTAATGAATCTCATAGGCTATAATGGAGAATGGAAAAACATCCAAATTTTTTCTCCATCAATAGTGTACCATTCAGTGTGATATTAAAAATACATCTTACCCAACCCTAAATCAGACCCCAATTTTAAACCGAACATATGTGTGTCCTGAACTCTAACCCTAACCCTAACCCTTACCATATGGGTGCATTCATTCTAATGAATCTCATAGGCTATAATGGAGAATGGAAAAACATCCAAAATTCTTCCCCATCAAGAGTGTACCATTCAGTGTGATATTAAAAATACATCTTATCCAACCCTAAACCCAACCCCAATATTCACCCAAACATAAGTGTGCCCTGAACTCTAACCCTAACCCTAACCCTTACCATATGGGCCCATTCACTCTAATGAATCTCATAGGCTATAATGGAGAATGGAAAAACATCCAAAATTTTTCTCCATCAATAGTGTACCATTCAGTGTGATATTAAAAATACATCTTACCCAACCCTAAATCAGACCCCAATTTTAAACCGAACATATGTGTGTCCTGAACTCTAACCCTAACCCTAACCCTTACCATATGGGCCCATTCATTCTAATGAATCTCATAGGCTATAATGGAAAATGGAAAAACATCCAAAATTCTTCCCCATCAAGAGTGTACCATTCAGTGTGATATTAAAAATACATCTTATCCAACCCTAATCACAACCCCAATATTCACCCAAACATAACTGTGCCCTGAACTCTAACCCTAACCCTAACCCTTACCATATGGGCCCATTCACTCTAATGAATCTCATAGGCTATAATGGAGAATGGAAAAACATCCAAAATTTTTCCCCAGCAAGAGTGTACCATTCAGTGTGATATTAAAAATACATCTTATCCAACCCTAAACCCAACCCCAATATTCACCCAAACATAAGTGTGCCCTGAACTCTAACCCTAACCCTAACCCTTACCATATGGGCCCATTCATTCTAATGAATCTCATAGGCTATAATGGAGAATGGAAAAACATCCAAAATTCTTCCCCATCAAGAGTGTACCATAAAGTGTGATATTAAAAATACATCTTATCCAACCCTAAACCCAACCCCAATATTCACCCAAACATAAGTGTGCCCTGAACTCTAACCCTAACCCTAACCCTTACCATATGGGCCCATTCATTCTAATGAATCTCATAGGCTATAATGGAGAATGGAAAAACATCCAAAATTTTTCCCCATCAATAGTGTACCATTCAGTGTGATATTAAAAATACATCTTACCCAACCCTAAATCAGACCCCAATTTTAAACCGAACATATGTGTGTCCTGAACTCTAACCCTAACCCTAACCCTTACCATATGGGCCCATTCATTCTAATGAATCTCATAGGCTATAATGGAGAATGGAAAAACATCCAAAATTTTTCTCCATCAATAGTGTACCATTAAGTGTGATATTAAAAATACATCTTACCCAACCCTAAATCAGAAACCAATTTTAAACCGAACATATGTGTGTCCTGAACTCTAACCCTAACCCTAACCCTTACCATATGAGCCCATTCATTCTAATGAATCTCATAGGCTATAATGGAGAATGGAAAAACATCCAAAATTTTTCTCCATCAATAGTGTACCATTCAGTGTGATATTAAAAATACATCTTACCCAACCCTAAATCAGACCCCAATTTTAAACCGAACATATGTGTGTCCTGAACTCTAACCCTAACCCTAACCCTTACCATATGGGCCCATTCATTCTAATGAATCTCATAGGCTATAATGGAGAATGGAAAAACATCCAAAATTCTTCCCCATCAAGAGTGTACCATTCAGTGTGATATTAAAAATACATCTTATCCAACCCTAAACCCAACCCCAATATTCACCCAAACATAAGTGTGCCCTGAACTCTAACCCTAACCCTAACCCTTACCATATTGGCCCAATCATTCTAATGAATCTCATAGGCTATAATGGAGAATGGAAAAACATCCAAAATTTTTCTCCATCAATAGTGTACCATTCAGTGTGATATTAAAAATACATCTTACCCAACCCTAAATCAGACCCCAATTTTAAACCGAACATATGTGTGTCCTGAACTCTAACCCTAACCCTAACCCTTACCATATGGGCCCATTCATTCTAATGAATCTCATAGGCTATAATGGAGAATGGAAAAACATCCAAATTTTTTCTCCATCAATAGTGTACCATTCAGTGTGATATTAAAAATACATCTTACCCAACCCTAAATCAGACCCCAATTTTAAACCGAACATATGTGTGTCCTGAACTCTAACCCTAACCCTAACCCTTACCATATGGGTGCATTCATTCTAATGAATCTCATAGGCTATAATGGAGAATGGAAAAACATCCAAAATTCTTCCCCATCAAGAGTGTACCATTCAGTGTGATATTAAAAATACATCTTATCCAACCCTAAACCCAACCCCAATATTCACCCAAACATAAGTGTGCCCTGAACTCTAACCCTAACCCTAACCCTTACCATATGGGTCCATTCATTCTAATGAATCTCATAGGCTATAATGGAGAATGGAAAAACATCCAAAATTTTTCTCCATCAATAGTGTACCATTCAGTGTGATATTAAAAATACATCTTACCCAACCCTAAATCAGACCCCAATTTTAAACCGAACATATGTGTGTCCTGAACTCTAACCCTAACCCTAACCCTTACCATATGGGCCCATTCATTCTAATGAATCTCATAGGCTATAATGGAAAATGGAAAAACATCCAAAATTCTTCCCCATCAAGAGTGTACCATTCAGTGTGATATTAAAAATACATCTTATCCAACCCTAATCACAACCCCAATATTCACCCAAACATAACTGTGCCCTGAACTCTAACCCTAACCCTAACCCTTACCATATGGGCCCATTCACTCTAATGAATCTCATAGGCTATAATGGAGAATGGAAAAACATCCAAAATTTTTCCCCAGCAAGAGTGTACCATTCAGTGTGATATTAAAAATACATCTTATCCAACCCTAAACCCAACCCCAATATTCACCCAAACATAAGTGTGCCCTGAACTCTAACCCTAACCCTAACCCTTACCATATGGGCCCATTCATTCTAATGAATCTCATAGGCTATAATGGAGAATGGAAAAACATCCAAAATTCTTCCCCATCAAGAGTGTACCATAAAGTGTGATATTAAAAATACATCTTATCCAACCCTAAACCCAACCCCAATATTCACCCAAACATAAGTGTGCCCTGAACTCTAACCCTAACCCTAACCCTTACCATATGGGCCCATTCATTCTAATGAATCTCATAGGCTATAATGGAGAATGGAAAAACATCCAAAATTTTTCTCCATCAATAGTGTACCATTCAGTGTGATATTAAAAATACATCTTACCCAACCCTAAATCAGACCCCAATTTTAAACCGAACATATGTGTGTCCTGAACTCTAACCCTAACCCTAACCCTTACCATATGGGCCCATCCATTATAGCCTATGAGATTCATTAGAATGAATGGACCCATATGGTAAGGGTTAGGGTTAGGGTTAGAGTTCAGGGCACACTTATGTTTGGGTGAATATTGGGGTTGGGTTTAGGGTTGGGTAAGATGTATTTTTAATATCACACTGAATGGTACACTATTGATGGAGAAAAATTTTGGATGTTTTTCCATTCTCCATTATAGCCTATGAGATTCATTAGAATGAATGGGCCCATATGGTAAGGGTTAGGGTTAGGGTTAGAGTTCAGGGCACACTTATGTTTGGGTGAATATTGGGGTTGTGTTTAGGGTTGGATAAGATGTATTTTTAATATCACACTTAATGGTACACTCTTGATGGAGAAAAATTTTGGATGTTTTTCCATTCTCCATTATAGCCTATGAGATTCATTAGAATGAATGGGCCAATATGGTAAGGGTTAGGGTTAGGGTTAGAGTTCAGGGCACACTTATGTTTGGGTGAATATTGGGGTTGGGTTTAGGGTTGGATAAGATGTATTTTTAATATCACACTGAATGGTACACTCTTGATGGGGAAGAATTTTGGATGTTTTTCCATTCTCCATTATAGCCTATGAGATTCATTAGAATGAATGGGCCCATATGGTAAGGGTTAGGGTTAGGGTTAGAGTTCAGGACACACATATGTTCGGTTTAAAATTGGGGTCTGATTTAGGGTTGGGTAAGATGTATTTTTAATATCACACTGAATGGTACACTATTGATGGAGAAAAATTTTGGATGTTTTTCCATTCTCCATTATAGCCTATGAGATTCATTAGAATGAATGGGCTCATATGGTAAGGGTTAGGGTTAGGGTTAGAGTTCAGGACACACATATGTTCGGTTTAAAATTGGTTTCTGATTTAGGGTTGGGTAAGATGTATTTTTAATATCACACTTAATGGTACACTATTGATGGAGAAAAATTTTGGATGTTTTTCCATTCTCCATTATAGCCTATGAGATTCATTAGAATGAATGGGCCCATATGGTAATTGTTAGGGTTAGGGTTAGAGTTCAGGGCACACTTATGTTTGGGTGAATATTGGGGTTGGGTTTAGGGTTGGATAAGATGTATTTTTAATATCACACTTTATGGTACACTCTTGATGGGGAAGAATTTTGGATGTTTTTCCATTCTCCATTATAGCCTATGAGATTCATTAGAATGAATGGGCCCATATGGTAAGGGTTAGGGTTAGGGTTAGAGTTCAGGGCACACTTATGTTTGGGTGAATATTGGGGTTGTGTTTAGGGATGGATAAGATGTATTTTTAATATCACACTGAATGGTACACTATTGATGGGGAAGAATTTTGGATGTTTTTCCATTCTCCATTATAGCCTATGAGATTCATTAGAATGAATGGGCCCATATGGTAAGGGTTAGGGTTAGGGTTAGAGTTCAGGACACACATATGTTCGGTTTAAAATTGGGGTCTGATTTAGGGTTGGGTAAGATGTATTTTTAATATCACACTGAATGGTACACTATTGATGGAGAAAAATTTTGGATGTTTTTCCATTCTCCATTATAGCCTATGAGATTCATTAGAATGAATGGACCCATATGGTAAGGGTTAGGGTTAGGGTTAGAGTTCAGGGCACACTTATGTTTGGGTGAATATTGGGGTTGGGTTTAGGGTTGGGTAAGATGTATTTTTAATATCACACTGAATGGTACACTATTGATGGAGAAAAATTTTGGATGTTTTTCCATTCTCCATTATAGCCTATGAGATTCATTAGAATGAATGGGCCCATATGGTAAGGGTTAGGGTTAGGGTTAGAGTTCAGGGCACACTTATGTTTGGGTGAATATTGGGGTTGTGTTTAGGGTTGGATAAGATGTATTTTTAATATCACACTTAATGGTACACTCTTGATGGGGAAGAATTTTGGATGTTTTTCCATTCTCCATTATAGCCTATGAGATTCATTAGAATGAATGGGCCCATATGGTAAGGGTTAGGGTTAGGGTTAGAGTTCAGGGCACACTTATGTTTGGGTGAATATTGGGGTTGGGTTTAGGGATGGATAAGATGTATTTTTAATATCACACTGAATGGTACACTCTTGATGGGGAAGAATTTTGGATGTTTTTCCATTCTCCATTATAGCCTATGAGATTCATTAGAATGAATGGGCCCATATGGTAAGGGTTAGGGTTAAGGTTAGAGTTCAGGACACACATATGTTCGGTTTAAAATTGGGGTCTGATTTAGGGTTGGGTAAGATGTATTTTTAATATCACACTGAATGGTACACTATTGATGGAGAAAAATTTTGGATGTTTTTCCATTCTCCATTATAGCCTATGAGATTCATTAGAATGAATGGACCCATATGGTAAGGGTTAGGGTTAGGGTTAGAGTTCAGGGCACACTTATGTTTGGGTGAATATTGGGGTTGGGTTTAGGGTTGGGTAAGATGTATTTTTAATATCACACTGAATGGTACACTATTGATGGAGAAAAATTTTGGATGTTTTTCCATTCTCCATTATAGCCTATGAGATTCATTAGAATGAATGGGCCCATATGGTAAGGGTTAGGGTTAGGGTTAGAGTTCAGGGCACACTTATGTTTGGGTGAATATTGGGGTTGTGTTTAGGGTTGGATAAGATGTATTTTTAATATCACACTTAATGGTACACTCTTGATGGGGAAGAATTTTGGATGTTTTTCCATTCTCCATTATAGCCTATGAGATTCATTAGAATGAATGGGCCCATATGGTAAGGGTTAGGGTTAGGTTTAGAGTTCAGGACACACATATGTTCGGTTTAAAATTGGGGTCTGATTTAGGGTTGGGTAAGATGTATTTTTAATATCACACTGAATGGTACACTATTGATGGAGAAAAATTTTGGATGTTTTTCCATTCTCCATTATAGCCTATGAGATTCATTAGAATGAATGGACCCATATGGTAAGGGTTAGGGTTAGGGTTAGAGTTCAGGACACACATATGTTCGGTTTAAAATTGGGGTCTGATTTAGGGTTGGGTAAGATGTATTTTTAATATCACACTTAATGGTACACTATTGATGGTGAAAAATTTTGGATGTTTTTCCATTCTCCATTATAGCCTATGAGATTCATTAGAATGAATGGGCCCATATGGTAAGGGTTAGGGTTAGGGTTAGAGTTCAGGGCACACTTATGTTTGGGTGAATATTGGGGTTGGGTTTAGGGTTGGATAAGATGTATTTTTAATATCACACTGAATGGTACACTCTTGATGGGGAAAAATTTTGGATGTTTTTCCATTCTCCATTATAGCCTATGAGATTCATTAGAATGAATGGGCCCATATGGTAAGGGTTAGGGTTAGGGTTAGAGTTCAGGACACACATATGTTCGGTTTAAAATTGGGGTCTGATTTAGGGTTGGGTAAGATGTATTTTTAATATCACACTGAATGGTACACTATTGATGGAGAAAAATTTTGGATGTTTTTCCATTCTCCATTATAGCCTATGAGATTCATTAGAATGAATGGGCCCATATGGTAAGGGTTAGGGTTAGGGTTAGAGTTCAGGGCACACTTATGTTTGGGTGAATATTGGGGTTGTGTTTAGGGTTGGATAAGATGTATTTTTAATATCACACTTAATGGTACACTCTTGATGGAGAAAAATTTTGGATGTTTTTCCATTCTCCATTATAGCCTATGAGATTCATTAGAATGAATGGGCCAATATGGTAAGGGTTAGGGTTAGGGTTAGAGTTCAGGGCACACTTATGTTTGGGTGAATATTGGGGTTGGGTTTAGGGTTGGATAAGATGTATTTTTAATATCACACTGAATGGTACACTCTTGATGGGGAAGAATTTTGGATGTTTTTCCATTCTCCATTATAGCCTATGAGATTCATTAGAATGAATGGGCCCATATGGTAAGGGTTAGGGTTAGGGTTAGAGTTCAGGACACACATATGTTCGGTTTAAAATTGGGGTCTGATTTAGGGTTGGGTAAGATGTATTTTTAATATCACACTGAATGGTACACTATTGATGGAGAAAAATTTTGGATGTTTTTCCATTCTCCATTATAGCCTATGAGATTCATTAGAATGAATGGGCTCATATGGTAAGGGTTAGGGTTAGGGTTAGAGTTCAGGACACACATATGTTCGGTTAAAATTGGTTTCTGATTTAGGGTTGGGTAAGATGTATTTTTAATATCACACTTAATGGTACACTATTGATGGAGAAAAATTTTGGATGTTTTTCCATTCTCCATTATAGCCTATGAGATTCATTAGAATGAATGGGCCCAGATGGTAAGGGTTAGGGTTAGGGTTAGAGTTCAGGACACACATATGTTCGGTTTAAAATTGGGGTCTGATTTAGGGTTGGGTAAGATGTATTTTTAATATCACACTGAATGGTACACTATTGATGGAGAAAAATTTTGGATGTTTTTCCATTCTCCATTATAGCCTATGAGATTCATTAGAATGAATGGGCCCATATGGTAAGGGTTAGGGTTAGGGTTAGAGTTCAGGGCACACTTATGTTTGGGTGAATATTGGGGTTGGGTTTAGGGTTGGATAAGATGTATTTTTAATATCACACTTTATGGTACACTCTTGATGGGGAAGAATTTTGGATGTTTTTCCATTCTCCATTATAGCCTATGAGATTCATTAGAATGAATGGGCCCATATGGTAAGGGTTAGGGTTAGGGTTAGAGTTCAGGGCACACTTATGTTTGGGTGAATATTGGGGTTGTGTTTAGGGATGGATAAGATGTATTTTTAATATCACACTGAATGGTACACTCTTGATGGGGAAGAATTTTGGATGTTTTTCCATTCTCCATTATAGCCTATGAGATTCATTAGAATGAATGGGCCCATATGGTAAGGGTTAGGGTTAGGGTTAGAGTTCAGGACACACATATGTTCGGTTTAAAATTGGGGTCTGATTTAGGGTTGGGTAAGATGTATTTTTAATATCACACTGAATGGTACACTATTGATGGAGAAAAATTTTGGATGTTTTTCCATTCTCCATTATAGCCTATGAGATTCATTAGAATGAATGGACCCATATGGTAAGGGTTAGGGTTAGGGTTAGAGTTCAGGGCACACTTATGTTTGGGTGAATATTGGGGTTGGGTTTAGGGTTGGGTAAGATGTATTTTTAATATCACACTGAATGGTACACTATTGATGGAGAAAAATTTTGGATGTTTTTCCATTCTCCATTATAGCCTATGAGATTCATTAGAATGAATGGGCCCATATGGTAAGGGTTAGGGTTAGGGTTAGAGTTCAGGGCACACTTATGTTTGGGTGAATATTGGGGTTGTGTTTAGGGTTGGATAAGATGTATTTTTAATATCACACTTAATGGTACACTCTTGATGGGGAAGAATTTTGGATGTTTTTCCATTCTCCATTATAGCCTATGAGATTCATTAGAATGAATGGGCCCATATGGTAAGGGTTAGGGTTAGGGTTAGAGTTCAGGGCACACTTATGTTTGGGTGAATATTGGGGTTGTGTTTAGGGATGGATAAGATGTATTTTTAATATCACACTGAATGGTACACTCTTGATGGGGAAGAATTTTGGATGTTTTTCCATTCTCCATTATAGCCTATGAGATTCATTAGAATGAATGGGCCCATATGGTAAGGGTTAGGGTTAAGGTTAGAGTTCAGGACACACATATGTTCGGTTTAAAATTGGGGTCTGATTTAGGGTTGGGTAAGATGTATTTTTAATATCACACTGAATGGTACACTATTGATGGAGAAAAATTTTGGATGTTTTTCCATTCTCCATTATAGCCTATGAGATTCATTAGAATGAATGGACCCATATGGTAAGGGTTAGGGTTAGGGTTAGAGTTCAGGGCACACTTATGTTTGGGTGAATATTGGGGTTGGGTTTAGGGTTGGGTAAGATGTATTTTTAATATCACACTAAATGGTACACTATTGATGGAGAAAAATTTTGGATGTTTTTCCATTCTCCATTATAGCCTATGAGATTCATTAGAATGAATGGGCCCATATGGTAAGGGTTAGGGTTAGGGTTAGAGTTCAGGGCACACTTATGTTTGGGTGAATATTGGGATTGTGTTTAGGGTTGGATAAGATGTATTTTTAATATCACACTTAATGGTACACTCTTGATGGGGAAGAATTTTGGATGTTTTTCCATTCTCCATTATAGCCTATGAGATTCATTAGAATGAATGGGCCCATATGGTAAGGGTTAGGGTTAGGTTTAGAGTTCAGGACACACATATGTTCGGTTTAAAATTGGGGTCTGATTTAGGGTTGGGTAAGATGTATTTTTAATATCACACTGAATGGTACACTATTGATGGAGAAAAATTTTGGATGTTTTTCCATTCTCCATTATAGCCTATGAGATTCATTAGAATGAATGGACCCATATGGTAAGGGTTAGGGTTAGGGTTAGAGTTCAGGACACACATATGTTCGGTTTAAAATTGGGGTCTGATTTAGGGTTGGGTAAGATGTATTTTTAATATCACACTTAATGGTACACTATTGATGGTGAAAAATTTTGGATGTTTTTCCATTCTCCATTATAGCCTATGAGATTCATTAGAATGAATGGGCCCATATGGTAAGGGTTAGGGTTAGAGTTCAGGGCACACTTATGTTTGGGTGAATATTGGGGTTGGGTTTAGGGTTGGATAAGATGTATTTTTAATATCACACTGAATGGTACACTCTTGATGGGGAAAAATTTTGGATGTTTTTCCATTCTCCATTATAGCCTATGAGATTCATTAGAATGAATGGGCCCATATGGTAAGGGTTAGGGTTAGGGTTAGAGTTCAGGACACACATATGTTCGGTTTAAAATTGGGGTCTGATTTAGGGTTGGGTAAGATGTATTTTTAATATCACACTGAATGGTACACTATTGATGGAGAAAAATTTTGGATGTTTTTCCATTCTCCATTATAGCCTATGAGATTCATAAGAATGAATGGGCCCATATGGTAAGGGTTAGGGTTAGGGTTAGAGTTCAGGGCACACTTATGTTTGGGTGAATATTGGGGTTGGGTTTAGGGTTGGATAAGATGTATTTTTAATATCACACTGAATGGTACACTCTTGATGGGGAAGAATTTTGGATGTTTTTCCATTCTCCATTATAGCCTATGAGATTCATTAGAATGAATGCACCCATATGGTAAGGGTTAGGGTTAGGGTTAGAGTTCAGGGCACACATATGTTCGGTTTAAAATTGGGGTCTGATTTAGGGTTGGGTAAGATGTATTTTTAATATCACACTGAATGGTACACTATTGATGGAGAAAAAATTTGGATGTTTTTCCATTCTCCATTATAGCCTATGAGATTCATTAGAATGAATGGGCCCATATGGTAAGGGTTAGGGTTAGGGTTAGAGTTCAGGACACACATATGTTCGGTTTAAAATTGGGGTCTGATTTAGGGTTGGGTAAGATGTATTTTTAATATCACACTGAATGGTACACTATTGATGGAGAAAAATTTTGGATGTTTTTCCATTCTCCATTATAGCCTATGAGATTCATTAGAATGATTGGGCCAATATGGTAAGGGTTAGGGTTAGGGTTAGAGTTCAGGGCACACTTATGTTTGGGTGAATATTGGGGTTGGGTTTAGGGTTGGATAAGATGTATTTTTAATATCACACTGAATGGTACACTCTTGATGGGGAAGAATTTTGGATGTTTTTCCATTCTCCATTATAGCCTATGAGATTCATTAGAATGAATGGGCCCATATGGTAAGGGTTAGGGTTAGGGTTAGAGTTCAGGACACACATATGTTCGGTTTAAAATTGGGGTCTGATTTAGGGTTGGGTAAGATGTATTTTTAATATCACACTGAATGGTACACTATTGATGGAGAAAAATTTTGGATGTTTTTCCATTCTCCATTATAGCCTATGAGATTCATTAGAATGAATGGGCTCATATGGTAAGGGTTAGGGTTAGGGTTAGAGTTCAGGGCACACTTATGTTTGGGTGAATATTGGGGTTGGGTTTAGGGTTGGGTAAGATGTATTTTTAATATCACACTGAATGGTACACTATTGATGGAGAAAAATTTTGGATGTTTTTCCATTCTCCATTATAGCCTATGAGATTCATTAGAATGAATGGGCCCATATGGTAAGGGTTAGGGTTAGGGTTAGAGTTCAGGGCACACTTATGTTTGGGTGAATATTGGGGTTGTGTTTAGGGTTGGATAAGATGTATTTTTAATATCACACTTAATGGTACACTCTTGATGGGGAAGAATTTTGGATGTTTTTCCATTCTCCATTATAGCCTATGAGATTCATTAGAATGAATGGGCCCATATGGTAAGGGTTAGGGTTAGGTTTAGAGTTCAGGATACACATATGTTCGGTTTAAAATTGGGGTCTGATTTAGGGTTGGGTAAGATGTATTCTTAATATCACACTGAATGGTACACTATTGATGGAGAAAAATTTTGGATGTTTTTCCATTCTCCATTATACCCTATGAGATTCATTAGAATGAATGGACCCATATGGTAAGGGTTAGCGTTAGGGTTAGAGTTCAGGACACACATATGTTCGGTTTAAAATTGGGGTCTGATTTAGGGTTGGGTAAGATGTATTTTTAATATCACACTTAATGGTACACTATTGATGGTGAAAAATTTTGGATGTTTTTCCATTCTCCATTATAGCCTATGAGATTCATTAGAATGAATGGGCCCATATGGTAAGGGTTAGGGTTAGGGTTAGAGTTCAGGGCACACTTATGTTTGGGTGAATATTGGGGTTGTGTTTAGGGATGGATAAGATGTATTTTTAATATCACACTGAATGGTACACTCTTGATGGGGAAGAATTTTGGATGTTTTTCCATTCTCCATTATAGCCTATGAGATTCATTAGAATGAATGGGCCCATATGGTAAGGGTTAGGGTTAGGGTTAGAGTTCAGGACACACATATGTTCGGTTTAAAATTGGGGTCTGATTTAGGGTTGGGTAAGATGTATTTTTAATATCACACTGAATGGTACACTATTGATGGAGAAAAATTTTGGATGTTTTTCCATTCTCCATTATAGCCTATGAGATTCATTAGAATGAATGGACCCATATGGTAAGGGTTAGGGTTAGGGTTAGAGTTCAGGGCACACTTATGTTTGGGTGAATATTGGGGTTGGGTTTAGGGTTGGGTAAGATATATTTTTAATATCACACTGAATGGTACACTATTCATGGAGAAAAATTTTGGATGTTTTTCCATTCTCCATTATTGCCTATGAGATTCATTAGAATGAATGGACCCATATGGTAAGGGTTAGGGTTAGGGTTAGAGTTCAGGGCACACTTATGTTTGGGTGAATATTGGGGTTGTGTTTAGGGTTGGATAAGATGTATTTTTAATATCACACTTAATGGTACACTCTTGATGGGGAAGAATTTTGGATGTTTTTCCATTCTCCATTATAGCCTATGAGATTCATTAGAATGAATGGGCCCATATGGTAAGGGTTAGGGTTAGGTTTAGAGTTCAGGATACACATATGTTCGGTTTAAAATTGGGGTCTGATTTAGGGTTGGGTAAGATGTATTTTTAATATCACACTGAATGGTACACTATTGATGGAGAAAAATTTTGGATGTTTTTCCATTCTCCATTATAGCCTATGAGATTCATTAGAATGAATGGACCCATATGGTAAGGGTTAGGGTTAGGGTTAGAGTTCAGGACACACATATGTTCGGTTTAAAATTGGGGTCTGATTTAGGGTTGGGTAAGATGTATTTTTAATATCACACTTAATGGTACACTATTGATGGTGAAAAATTTTGGATGTTTTTCCATTCTCCATTATAGCCTATGAGATTCATTAGAATGAATGGGCCCATATGGTAAGGGTTAGGGTTAGGGTTAGAGTTCAGGGCACACTTATGTTTGGGTGAATATTGGGGTTGGGTTTAGGGTTGGATAAGATGTATTTTTAATATCACACTGAATGGTACACTCTTGATGGGGAAAAATTTTGGATGTTTTTCCATTCTCCATTATAGCCTATGAGATTCATTAGAATGAATGGGCCCATATGGTAAGGGTTAGGGTTAGGGTTAGAGTTCAGGGCACACTTATGTTTGGGTGAATATTGGGTTTGGGTTTAGGGTTGGATAAGATGTATTTTTAATATCACACTGAATGGTACACTCTTGATGGGGAAGAATTTTGGATGTTTTTCCATTCTCCATTATAGCCTATGAGATTCATTAGAATGAATGGGCCCATATGGTAAGGGTTAGGGTTAGGGTTAGGGTTAGAGTTCAGGACACACATATGTTCGGTTTAAAATTGGGGTCTGATTTAGGGTTGGGTAAGATGTATTTTTAATATCACACTGAATGGTACACTATTGATGGAGAAAAATTTTGGATGTTTTTCCATTCTCCATTATAGCCTATGAGATTCATTAGAATGAATGGGCCCATATGGTATGGGTTAGGGTTAGGGTTAGAGTTCAGGGCACACTTATGTTTGGGTGAATATTGGGGTTGTGTTTAGGGTTGGATAAGATGTATTTTTAATATCACACTTAATGGTACACTCTTGATGGGGAAGAATTTTGGATGTTTTTCCATTCTCCATTATAGCCTATGAGATTCATTAGAATGAATGGGCCCATATGGTAAGGGTTAGGGTTAGGTTTAGAGTTCAGGATACACATATGTTCGGTTTAAAATTGGGGTCTGATTTAGGGTTGGGTAAGATGTATTTTTAATATCACACTGAATGGTACACTATTGATGGAGAAAAATTTTGGATGTTTTTCCATTCTCCATTATACCCTATGAGATTCATTAGAATGAATGGACCCATATGGTAAGGGTTAGCGTTAGGGTTAGAGTTCAGGACACACATATGTTCGGTTTAAAATTGGGGTCTGATTTAGGGTTGGGTAAGATGTATTTTTAATATCACACTTAATGGTACACTATTGATGGTGAAAAATTTTGGATGTTTTTCCATTCTCCATTATAGCCTATGAGATTCATTAGAATGAATGGGCCCATATGGTAAGGGTTAGGGTTAGGGTTAGAGTTCAGGGCACACTTATGTTTGGGTGAATATTGGGGTTGTGTTTAGGGATGGATAAGATGTATTTTTAATATCACACTGAATGGTACACTCTTGATGGGGAAAAATTTTGGATGTTTTTCCATTCTCCATTATAGTTTATGAGATTCATTTGAATGAATGGGCCCATATGGTAAGGATTAGGGTTAGGGTTAGAGTTCAGGACACACATATGTTCGGTTTAAAATTGGGGTCTGATTTAGGGTTGGGTAAGATGTATTTTTAATATCACACTTAATGGTACACTATTGATGGAGAAAAATTTTGGATGTTTTTCCATGCTCCATTATAGCCTATGAGATTCATTAGAATGAATGGGCCCATATGGTAAGGGTTGGGGTTAGGGTTAGAGTTCAGGGCACACTTATGTTTGGGTGAATATTGGGGTTGGGTTTAGGGTTGGATAAGATGTATTTTTAATATCACACTGAATGGTACCCTCTTGATGTGGAAAAATTTTGGTTGTTTTTCCATTCTCCATTATAGCCTATGAGATTCATTAGAATGAATGGGCCCATATGGTAAGGGTTAGGGTTAGGGTTAGAGTTTAGGGCACACTTATGTTTGGGTGAATATTGGGGTTGGGTTTAGGGTTGGATAAGATGTATTTTTAATATCACACTGAATGGTACACTCTTGATGGGGAAAAATTTTGGATGTTTTTCCATTCTCCATTATAGCCTATGAGATTCATTACAATGAATGGGCCCATACGGTAAGGGTTAGGGTTAGGGTTAGAGTTCAGGGCACACTTATGTTTGGGTGAATATTGGGGTTGGGTTTAGGGTTGGAAAAGATGTATTTTTAATATCACACTGAATGGTACACTCTTGATGGGGAAAAATTTTGGATGTTTTTCCATTCTCCATTATAGCCTATGAGATTCATTAGAATGAATGGGCCCATATGGTAAGGGTTAGGGTTAGGGTTAGAGTTCAGGGCACACTTATGTTTGGGTGAATATTGGGGTTGGGATTAGGGTTGGATAAGATGTATTTTTAATATCACACTGAATGGTACACTCTTGATGGGGAAAAATTTTGGATGTTTTTCCATTCTCCATTATAGCCTATGAGATTCATTAGAATGAATGGGCCCATATGGTAAGGGTTAGGGTTAGGGTTAGAGTTCAGGGCACACTTATGTTTGGGTGAATATTGGGGTTGGGTTTAGGGTTGGATAAGATGTATTTTTAATATCACACTGAATGGTACACTCTTGATGGGGAAAAATTTTGGATGTTTTTCCATTCTCCATTATAGCCTATGAGATTCATTAGAATGAATGGGCCCATATGGTAAGGGTTAGGGTTAGGGTTAGAGTTCAGGGCACACTTATGTTTGGGTGAATATTGGGGTTGGGTTTAGGGTTGGATAAGATGTATTTTTAATATCTCACTGAATGGTACACTCTTGATGGGGAAAAATTTTGGATGTTTTTCCATTCTCCATTATAGCCTATGAGATTCATTAGAATGAATGGGCCCATATGGTAAGGGTTAGGGTTAGGGTTAGAGTTCAGGACACACATATGTTCGGTTTAAAATTGGGGTCTGATTTAGGGTTGGGTAAGATGTATTTTTAATATCACACTGAATGGTACACTATTGATGGAGAAAATTTTGGATGTTTTTCCATTCTCCATTATAGCCTATGAGATTCATTAGAATGAATGGACCCATATGGTAAGGGTTAGGGTTAGGGTTAGAGTTCAGGGCACACTTATGTTTGGGTGAATATTGGGGTTGGGTTTAGGGTTGGGTAAGATGTATTTTTAATATCACACTGAATGGTACACTATTCATGGAGAAAAATTTTGGATGTTTTTCCATTCTCCATTATAGCCTATGAGATTCCTTAGAATGAATGGGCCCATATGGTAAGTGTTAGGGTTAGGGTTAGAGTTCAGGGCACACTTATGTTTGGGTGAATATTGGGGTTGTGTTTAGGGTTGGATAAGATGTATTTTTAATATCACACTTAATGGTACACTCTTGATGGGGAAGAATTTTGGATGTTTTTCCATTCTCCATTATAGCCTATGAGATTCATTAGAATGAATGGGCCCATATGGTAAGGGTTAGGGTTAGGTTTAGAGTTCAGGATACACATATGTTCGGTTTAAAATTGGGGTCTGATTTAGGGTTGGGTAAGATGTATTTTTAATATCACACTGAATGGTACACTATTGATGGAGAAAAATTTTGGATGTTTTTCCATTCTCCATTATAGCCTATGAGATTCATTAGAATGAATGGACCCATATGGTAAGGGTTAGGGTTAGGGTTAGAGTTCAGGACACACATATGTTCGGTTTAAAATTGGGGTCTGATTTAGGGTTGGGTAAGATGTATTTTTAATATCACACTTAATGGTACACTATTGATGGTGAAAAATTTTGGATGTTTTTCCATTCTCCGTTATAGCCTATGAGATTCATTAGAATGAATGAGCCCATATGGTAAGGGTTAGGGTTAGGGTTAGAGTTCAGGGCACACTTATGTTTGGGTGAATATTGGGGTTGGGTTTAGGGTTGGATAAGATGTATTTTTAGTATCACACTGAATGGTACACTCTTGATGGGGAAAAATTTTGGATGTTTTTCCATTCTCCATTATAGCCTATGAGATTCATTAGAATGAATGGGCCCATATGGTAAGGGTTAGGGTTAGGGTTAGAGTTCAGGGCACACTTATGGTTGGGTGAATATTGGGTTTGGGTTTAGGGTTGGATAAGATGTATTTTTAATATCACACTGAATGGTACACTCTTGATGGGGAAGAATTTTGGATGTTTTTCCATTCTCCATTATAGCCTATGAGATTCATTAGAATGAATGGGCCCATATGGTAAGGGTTAGGGTTAGGGTTAGAGTTCAGGACACACATATGTTCGGTTTAAAATTGGGGTCTGATTTAGGGTTGGGTAAGATGTATTTTTAATATCACACTGAATGGTACACTATTGATGGAGAAAAATTTTGGATGTTTTTCCATTCTCCATTATAGCCTATGAGATTCATTAGAATGAATGGGCCCATATGGTATGGGTTAGGGTTAGGGTTAGAGTTCAGGGCACACTTATGTTTGGGTGAATATTGGGGTTGGGTTTAGGGTTGGATAAGATGTATTTTTAATATCACACTTAATGGTACACTCTTGATGGGGAAAAATTTTGGATGTTTTTCCATTCTCCATTATAGCCTATAAGATTCATTAGAATGAATGGGCCCATATGGTAAGGGTTAGGTTTAGGGTTAGAGTTCAGGACACACATATGTTCGGTTTAAAATTGGGGTCTGATTTAGGGTTGGGTAAGATGTATTTTTAATATCACACTGAATGGTACACTATTGATGGAGAAAAATTTTGGATGTTTTTCCATTCTCCATTATAGCCTATGAGATTCATTTGAATGAATGGGCCCATATGGTAAGGATTAGGGTTAGGGTTAGAGTTCAGGACACACATATGTTCGGTTTAAAATTGGGGTCTGATTTAGGGTTGGGTAAGATGTATTTTTAATATCACACTTAATGGTACACTATTGATGGAGAAAAATTTTGGATGTTTTTCCATGCTCCATTATAGCCTATGAGATTCATTAGAATGAATGGGCCCATATGGTAAGGGTTGGGGTTAGGGTTAGAGTTCAGGGCACACTTATGTTTGGGTGAATATTGGGGTTGGGTTTAGGGTTGGATAAGATGTATTTTTAATATCACACTGAATGGTACCCTCTTGATGTGGAAAAATTTTGGTTGTTTTTCCATTCTCCATTATAGCCTATGAGATTCATTAGAATGAATGGGCCCATATGGTAAGGGTTAGGGTTAGGGTTAGAGTTTAGGGCACACTTATGTTTGGGTGAATATTGGGGTTGGGTTTAGGGTTGGATAAGATGTATTTTTAATATCACACTGAATGGTACACTCTTGATGGGGAAAAATTTTGGATGTTTTTCCATTCTCCATTATAGCCTATGAGATTCATTACAATGCATGGGCCCATACGGTAAGGGTTAGGGTTAGGGTTAGAGTTCAGGGCACACTTATGTTTGGGTGAATATTGGGGTTGGGTTTAGGGTTGGAAAAGATGTATTTTTAATATCACACTGAATGGTACACTCTTGATGGGGAAAAATTTTGGATGTTTTTCCATTCTCCATTATAGCCTATGAGATTCATTAGAATGAATGGGCCCATATGGTAAGGGTTAGGGTTAGGGTTAGAGTTCAGGGCACACTTATGTTTGGGTGAATATTGGGGTTGGGATTAGGGTTGGATAAGATGTATTTTTAATATCACACTGAATGGTACACTCTTGATGGGGAAAAATTTTGGATGTTTTTCCATTCTCCATTATAGCCTATGAGATTCATTAGAATGAATGGGCCCATATGGTAAGGGTTAGGGTTAGGGTTAGAGTTCAGGGCACACTTATGTTTGGGTGAATATTGGGGTTGGGTTTAGGGTTGGATAAGATGTATTTTTAATATCACACTGAATGGTACACTCTTGATGGGGAAAAATTTTGGATGTTTTTCCATTCTCCATTATAGCCTATGAGATTCATTAGAATGAATGGGCCCATATGGTAAGGGTTAGGGTTAGGGTTAGAGTTCAGGGCACACTTATGTTTGGGTGAATATTGGGGTTGGGATTAGGGTTGGATAAGATGTATTTTTAATATCACACTGAATGGTACACTCTTGATGGGGAAAAATTTTGGATGTTTTTCCATTCTCCATTATAGCCTATGAGATTCATTAGAATGAATGGGCCCATATGGTAAGGGTTAGGGTTAGGGTTAGAGTTCAGGGCACACTTATGTTTGGGTGAATATTGGGGTTGGGTTTAGGGTTGGATAAGATGTATTTTTAATATCACACTGAATGGTACACTCTTGATGGGGAAAAATTTTGGATGTTTTTCCATTCTCCATTATAGCCTATGAGATTCAATAGAATGAATGGGCCCATATGGTAAGGGTTAGGGTTAGGGTTAGAGTTCAGGGCACACTTATGTTTGGGTGAATATTGGGGTTGGGTTTAGGGTTGGATAAGATGTATTTTTAATATCACACTTAATGGTACACTATTGATGGAGAAAAATTTTGGATGTTTTTCCATTCTCCATTATAGCCTATGAGATTCATTAGAATGAATGGGCCCATATGGTAAGGGTTAGGTTTAGGGTTAGAGTTCAGGACACACATATGTTCGGTTTAAAATTGGGGTCTGATTTAGGGTTGGGTAAGATGTATTTTTAATATCACACTGAATGGTACACTCTTGATGGTGAAAAATTTTGGATGTTTTTCCATTCTCCATTATAGCCTATGAGATTCATTAGAATGAATGGGCCCATATGGTAAGGGTTAGGGTTAGGGTTAGAGTTCAGGGCACACTTATGTTTGGGTGAATATTGGGGTTGGGTTTAGGGTTGGATAAGATGTATTTTTAATATCACACTGAATGGTACACTCTTGATGGGGAAGAATTTTGGATGTTTTTCCATTCTCCATTATAGCCTATGAGATTCATTAGAATGAATGCACCCATATGGTAAGGGTTAGGGTTAGGGTTAGAGTTCAGGACACACATATGTTCGGTTTAAAATTGGGGTCTGATTTAGGGTTGGGTAAGATGTATTTTTAATATCACACTGAATGGTACACTCTTGATGGGGAAGAATTTTGGATGTTTTTCCATTCTCCATTATAGCCTATGAGATTCATTAGAATGAATGGGCCCATATGGTAAGGGTTAGGGTTAGGGTTAGAGTTCAGGACACACATATGTTCGGTTTAAAATTGGGGTCTGATTTAGGTTTGGGTAAGATGTATTTTTAATATCACACTGAATGGTACACTATCGATGGAGAAAAATTTTGGATGTTTTTCCATTCTCCATTATAGCCTATGAGATTCATTAGAATGATTGGGCCAATATGGTAAGGGTTAGGGTTAGGGTTAGAGTTCAGGGCACACTTATGTTTGGGTGAATATTGGGGTTGGGTTTAGGGTTGGATAAGATGTATTTTTAATATCACACTGAATGGTACACTCTTGATGGGGAAGAATTTTGGATGTTTTTCCATTCTCCATTATAGCCTATGAGATTCATTAGAATGAATGGGCCCATATGGTAAGGGTTAGGGTTAGGGTTAGAGTTCAGGACACACATATGTTCGGTTTAAAATTGGGGTCTGATTTAGGGTTGGGTAAGATGTATTTTTAATATCACACTGAATGGTACACTATTGATGGAGAAAAATTTTGGATGTTTTTCCATTCTCCATTATAGCCTATGAGATTCATTAGAATGAATGGGCTCATATGGTAAGGGTTAGGGTTAGGGTTAGAGTTCAGGACACACATATGTTCGGTTTAAAATTGGGGTCTGATTTAGGGTTGGGTAAGATGTATTTTTAATATCACACTTAATGGTACACTATTGATGGAGAAAAATTTTGGATGTTTTTCCATTCTCCATTATAGCCTATGAGATTCATTAGAATGAATGGGCCCATATGGTAAGGGTTAGGGTTAGGGTTAGAGTTCAGGACACACATATGTTCGGTTTAAAATTGGGGTCTGATTTAGGGTTGGGTAAGATGTATTTTTAATATCACACTGAATGGTACACTATTGATGGAGAAAAATTTTGGATGTTTTTCCATTCTCCATTATAGCCTATGAGATTCATTAGAATGAATGGGCTCATATGGTAAGGGTTAGGGTTAGGGTTAGAGTTCAGGACACACATATGTTCGGTTTAAAATTGGGGTCTGATTTAGGGTTGGGTAAGATGTATTTTTAATATCACACTGAATGGTACACTCTTGATGGGGAAAAATTTTGGATGTTTTTCCATTCTCCATTATAGCCTATGAGATTCATTAGAATGAATGGGCCCATATGGTAAGGGTTAGGGTTAGGGTTAGAGTTCAGGGCACACTTATGTTTGGGTGAATATTGGGGTTGGGATTAGGGTTGGATAAGATGTATTTTTAATATCACACTGAATGGTACACTCTTGATGGGGAAAAATTTTGGATGTTTTTCCATTCTCCATTATAGCCTATGAGATTCATTAGAATGAATGGGCCCATATGGTAAGGGTTAGGGTTAGGGTTAGAGTTCAGGGCACACTTATGTTTGGGTGAATATTGGGGTTGGGTTTAGGGTTGGATAAGATGTATTTTTAATATCACACTGAATGGTACACTCTTGATGGGGAAAAATTTTGGATGTTTTTCCATTCTCCATTATAGCCTATGAGATTCATTAGAATGAATGGGCCCATATGGTAAGGGTTAGGGTTAGGGTTAGAGTTCAGGGCACACTTATGTTTGGGTGAATATTGGGGTTGGGATTAGGGTTGGATAAGATGTATTTTTAATATCACACTGAATGGTACACTCTTGATGGGGAAAAATTTTGGATGTTTTTCCATTCTCCATTATAGCCTATGAGATTCATTAGAATGAATGGGCCCATATGGTAAGGGTTAGGGTTAGGGTTAGAGTTCAGGGCACACTTATGTTTGGGTGAATATTGGGGTTGGGTTTAGGGTTGGATAAGATGTATTTTTAATATCACACTGAATGGTACACTCTTGATGGGGAAAAATTTTGGATGTTTTTCCATTCTCCATTATAGCCTATGAGATTCATTAGAATGAATGGGCCCATATGGTAAGGGTTAGGGTTAGGGTTAGAGTTCAGGGCACACTTATGTTTGGGTGAATATTGGGGTTGGGTTTAGGGTTGGATAAGATGTATTTTTAATATCACACTTAATGGTACACTCTTGATGGGGAAGAATTTTGGATGTTTTTCCATTCTCCATTATAGCCTATGAGATTCATTAGAATGAATGGGCCCATATGGTAAGGGTTAGGTTTAGGGTTAGAGTTCAGGACACACATATGTTCGGTTTAAAATTGGGGTCTGATTTAGGGTTGGGTAAGATGTATTTTTAATATCACACTGAATGGTACACTCTTGATGGTGAAAAATTTTGGATGTTTTTCCATTCTCCATTATAGCCTATGAGATTCATTAGAATGAATGGGCCCATATGGTAAGGGTTAGGGTTAGGGTTAGAGTTCAGGGCACACTTATGTTTGGGTGAATATTGGGGTTGGGTTTAGGGTTGGATAAGATGTATTTTTAATATCACACTGAATGGTACACTCTTGATGGGGAAGAATTTTGGATGTTTTTCCATTCTCCATTATAGCCTATGAGATTCATTAGAATGAATGCACCCATATGGTAAGGGTTAGGGTTAGGGTTAGAGTTCAGGACACACATATGTTCGGTTTAAAATTGGGGTCTGATTTAGGGTTGGGTAAGATGTATTTTTAATATCACACTGAATGGTACACTCTTGATGGGGAAGAATTTTGGATGTTTTTCCATTCTCCATTATAGCCTATGAGATTCATTAGAATGAATGGGCCCATATGGTAAGGGTTAGGGTTAGGGTTAGAGTTCAGGACACACATATGTTCGGTTTAAAATTGGGGTCTGATTTAGGTTTGGGTAAGATGTATTTTTAATATCACACTGAATGGTACACTATCGATGGAGAAAAATTTTGGATGTTTTTCCATTCTCCATTATAGCCTATGAGATTCATTAGAATGATTGGGCCAATATGGTAAGGGTTAGGGTTAGGGTTAGAGTTCAGGGCACACTTATGTTTGGGTGAATATTGGGGTTGGGTTTAGGGTTGGATAAGATGTATTTTTAATATCACACTGAATGGTACACTCTTGATGGGGAAGAATTTTGGATGTTTTTCCATTCTCCATTATAGCCTATGAGATTCATTAGAATGAATGGGCCCATATGGTAAGGGTTAGGGTTAGGGTTAGAGTTCAGGACACACATATGTTCGGTTTAAAATTGGGGTCTGATTTAGGGTTGGGTAAGATGTATTTTTAATATCACACTGAATGGTACACTATTATTGGAGAAAAATTTTGGATGTTTTTCCATTCTCCATTATAGCCTATGAGATTCATTAGAATGAATGGGCTCATATGGTAAGGGTTAGGGTTAGGGTTAGAGTTCAGGACACACATATGTTCGGTTTAAAATTGGGGTCTGATTTAGGGTTGGGTAAGATGTATTTTTAATATCACACTTAATGGTACACTATTGATGGAGAAAAATTTTGGATGTTTTTCCATTCTCCATTATAGCCTATGAGATTCATTAGAATGAATGGGCCCATATGGTAAGGGTTAGGGTTAGGGTTAGAGTTCAGGACACACATATGTTCGGTTTAAAATTGGGGTCTGATTTAGGGTTGGGTAAGATGTATTTTTAATATCACACTGAATGGTACACTATTGATGGAGAAAAATTTTGGATGTTTTTCCATTCTCCATTATAGCCTATGAGATTCATTAGAATGAATGGGCTCATATGGTAAGGGTTAGGGTTAGGGTTAGAGTTCAGGACACACATATGTTCGGTTTAAAATTGGGGTCTGATTTAGGGTTGGGTAAGATGTATTTTTAATATCACACTTAATGGTACACTATTGATGGAGAAAAATTTTGGATGTTTTTCCATTCTCCATTATAGCCTATGAGATTCATTAGAATGAATGGGCCCATATGGTAAGGGTTAGGGTTAGGGTTAGAGTTCAGGGCACACTTATGTTTGGGTGAATATTGGGGTTGGGTTTAGGGTTGGATAAGATGTATTTTTAATATCACACTGAATGGTACACTCTTGATGGGGAAGAATTTTGGATGTTTTTCCATTCTCCATTATAGCCTATGAGATTCATTAGAATGAATGGGCCCATATGGTAAGGGTTAGGGTTAGGGTTAGAGTTCAGGGCACACTTATGTTTGGGTGAATATTGGGGTTGTGTTTAGGGATGGATAAGATGTATTTTTAATATCACACTGAATGGTACACTCTTGATGGGGAAGAATTTTGGATGTTTTTCCATTCTCCATTATAGCCTATGAGATTCATTAGAATGAATGGGCCCATATGGTAAGGGTTAGGGTTAGGGTTAGAGTTCAGGGCACACTTATGTTTGGGTGAATATTGGGGTTGGGTTTAGGGTTGGATAAAATGTATTTTTAATATCACACTGAATGGTACACTCTTGATGGGGAAAAATTTTGGATGTTTTTCCATTCTCCATTATAGCCTATGAGATTCATTAGAATGAATGGGCCCATATGGTAAGGGTTAGGGTTAGGGTTAGAGTTCAGGGCACACTTATGTTTGGGTGAATATTGGGGTTGGGATTAGGGTTGGATAAGATGTATTTTTAATATCACACTGAATGGTACACTCTTGATGGGGAAAAATTTTGGATGTTTTTCCATTCTCCATTATAGCCTATGAGATTCATTAGAATGAATGGGCCCATATGGTAAGGGTTAGGGTTAGGGTTAGAGTTCAGGGCACACTTATGTTTGGGTGAATATTGGGGTTGGGTTTAGGGTTGGATAAGATGTATTTTTAATATCACACTGAATGGTACACTCTTGATGGAGAAAAATTTTGGATGTTTTTCCATTCTCCATTATAGCCTATGAGATTCATTAGAATGAATGGGCTCATATGGTAAGGGTTAGGGTTAGGGTTAGAGTTCAGGACACACATATGTTCGGTTTAAAATTGGGGTCTGATTTAGGGTTGGGTAAGATGTATTTTTAATATCACACTGAATGGTACACTCTTGATGGGGAAAAATTTTGGATGTTTTTCCATTCTCCATTATAGCCTATGAGATTCATTAGAATGAATGGGCCCATATGGTAAGGGTTAGGGTTAGGGTTAGAGTTCAGGGCACACTTATGTTTGGGTGAATATTGGGGTTGGGATTAGGGTTGGATAAGATGTATTTTTAATATCACACTGAATGGTACACTCTTGATGGGGAAAAATTTTGGATGTTTTTCCATTCTCCATTATAGCCTATGAGATTCATTAGAATGAATGGGCCCATATGGTAAGGGTTAGGGTTAGGGTTAGAGTTCAGGGCACACTTATGTTTGGGTGAATATTGGGGTTGGGTTTAGGGTTGGATAAGATGTATTTTTAATATCACACTGAATGGTACACTCTTGATGGGGAAAAATTTTGGATGTTTTTCCATTCTCCATTATAGCCTATGAGATTCATTAGAATGAATGGGCCCATATGGTAAGGGTTAGGGTTAGGGTTAGAGTTCAGGGCACACTTATGTTTGGGTGAATATTGGGGTTGGGTTTAGGGTTGGATAAGATGTATTTTTAATATCACACTTAATGGTACACTCTTGATGGGGAAGAATTTTGGATGTTTTTCCATTCTCCATTATAGCCTATGAGATTCATTAGAATGAATGGGCCCATATGGTAAGGGTTAGGTTTAGGGTTAGAGTTCAGGACACACATATGTTCGGTTTAAAATTGGGGTCTGATTTAGGGTTGGGTAAGATGTATTTTTAATATCACACTGAATGGTACACTCTTGATGGTGAAAAATTTTGGATGTTTTTCCATTCTCCATTATAGCCTATGAGATTCATTAGAATGAATGGGCCCATATGGTAAGGGTTAGGGTTAGGGTTAGAGTTCAGGGCACACTTATGTTTGGGTGAATATTGGGGTTGGGTTTAGGGTTGGATAAGATGTATTTTTAATATCACACTGAATGGTACACTCTTGATGGGGAAGAATTTTGGATGTTTTTCCATTCTCCATTATAGCCTATGAGATTCATTAGAATGAATGCACCCATATGGTAAGGGTTAGGGTTAGGGTTAGAGTTCAGGACACACATATGTTCGGTTTAAAATTGGGGTCTGATTTAGGGTTGGGTAAGATGTATTTTTAATATCACACTGAATGGTACACTCTTGATGGGGAAGAATTTTGGATGTTTTTCCATTCTCCATTATAGCCTATGAGATTCATTAGAATGAATGGGCCCATATGGTAAGGGTTAGGGTTAGGGTTAGAGTTCAGGACACACATATGTTCGGTTTAAAATTGGGGTCTGATTTAGGTTTGGGTAAGATGTATTTTTAATATCACACTGAATGGTACACTATCGATGGAGAAAAATTTTGGATGTTTTTCCATTCTCCATTATAGCCTATGAGATTCATTAGAATGATTGGGCCAATATGGTAAGGGTTAGGGTTAGGGTTAGAGTTCAGGGCACACTTATGTTTGGGTGAATATTGGGGTTGGGTTTAGGGTTGGATAAGATGTATTTTTAATATCACACTGAATGGTACACTCTTGATGGGGAAGAATTTTGGATGTTTTTCCATTCTCCATTATAGCCTATGAGATTCATTAGAATGAATGGGCCCATATGGTAAGGGTTAGGGTTAGGGTTAGAGTTCAGGACACACATATGTTCGGTTTAAAATTGGGGTCTGATTTAGGGTTGGGTAAGATGTATTTTTAATATCACACTGAATGGTACACTATTATTGGAGAAAAATTTTGGATGTTTTTCCATTCTCCATTATAGCCTATGAGATTCATTAGAATGAATGGGCTCATATGGTAAGGGTTAGGGTTAGGGTTAGAGTTCAGGACACACATATGTTCGGTTTAAAATTGGGGTCTGATTTAGGGTTGGGTAAGATGTATTTTTAATATCACACTTAATGGTACACTATTGATGGAGAAAAATTTTGGATGTTTTTCCATTCTCCATTATAGCCTATGAGATTCATTAGAATGAATGGGCCCATATGGTAAGGGTTAGGGTTAGGGTTAGAGTTCAGGACACACATATGTTCGGTTTAAAATTGGGGTCTGATTTAGGGTTGGGTAAGATGTATTTTTAATATCACACTGAATGGTACACTATTGATGGAGAAAAATTTTGGATGTTTTTCCATTCTCCATTATAGCCTATGAGATTCATTAGAATGAATGGGCTCATATGGTAAGGGTTAGGGTTAGGGTTAGAGTTCATGACACACATATGTTCGGTTTAAAATTGGGGTCTGATTTAGGGTTGGGTAAGATGTATTTTTAATATCACACTTAATGGTACACTATTGATGGAGAAAAATTTTGGATGTTTTTCCATTCTCCATTATAGCCTATGAGATTCATTAGAATGAATGGGCCCATATGGTAAGGGTTAGGGTTAGGGTTAGAGTTCAGGGCACACTTATGTTTGGGTGAATATTGGGGTTGGGTTTAGGGTTGGATAAGATGTATTTTTAATATCACACTGAATGGTACACTCTTGATGGGGAAGAATTTTGGATGTTTTTCCATTCTCCATTATAGCCTATGAGATTCATTAGAATGAATGGGCCCATATGGTAAGGGTTAGGGTTAGGGTTAGAGTTCAGGGCACACTTATGTTTGGGTGAATATTGGGGTTGTGTTTAGGGATGGATAAGATGTATTTTTAATATCACACTGAATGGTACACTCTTGATGGGGAAGAATTTTGGATGTTTTTCCATTCTCCATTATAGCCTATGAGATTCATTAGAATGAATGGGCCCATATG
Source organism: Heteronotia binoei (assembly GCF_032191835.1). NCBI lineage: Eukaryota > Metazoa > Chordata > Lepidosauria > Squamata > Gekkonidae > Heteronotia > Heteronotia binoei. Next base: position 11,725 of record NW_026800269.1, on the reverse strand, counting down.
GTAAGGGTTAGGGTTAGGGTTAGAGTTCAGGGCACACTTATGTTTGGGTGAATATTGGGGTTGGGTTTAGGGTTGGATAAGATGTATTTTTAATATCACACTGAATGGTACACTCTTGATGGGGAAAAATTTTGGATGTTTTTCCATTCTCCATTATAGCCTATGAGATTCATTAGAATGAATGGGCCCATATGGTAAGGGTTAGGGTTAGGGTTAGAGTTCAGGGCACACTTATGTTTGGGTGAATATTGGGGTTGGGATTAGGGTTGGATAAGATGTATTTTTAATATCACACTGAATGGTACACTCTTGATGGGGAAAAATTTTGGATGTTTTTCCATTCTCCATTATAGCCTATGAGATTCATTAGAATGAATGGGCCCATATGGTAAGGGTTAGGGTTAGGGTTAGAGTTCAGGGCACACTTATGTTTGGGTGAATATTGGGGTTGGGTTTAGGGTTGGATAAGATGTATTTTTAATATCACACTGAATGGTACACTCTTGATGGGGAAAAATTTTGGATGTTTTTCCATTCTCCATTATAGCCTATGAGATTCATTAGAATGAATGGGCCCATATGGTAAGGGTTAGGGTTAGGGTTAGAGTTCAGGGCACACTTATGTTTGGGTGAATATTGGGGTTGGGTTTAGGGTTGGATAAGATGTATTTTTAATATCACACTTAATGGTACACTCTTGATGGGGAAGAATTTTGGATGTTTTTCCATTCTCCATTATAGCCTATGAGATTCATTAGAATGAATGGGCCCATATGGTAAGGGTTAGGTTTAGGGTTAGAGTTCAGGACACACATATGTTCGGTTTAAAATTGGGGTCTGATTTAGGGTTGGGTAAGATGTATTTTTAATATCACACTGAATGGTACACTCTTGATGGTGAAAAATTTTGGATGTTTTTCCATTCTCCATTATAGCCTATGAGATTCATTAGAATGAATGGGCCCATATGGTAAGGGTTAGGGTTAGGGTTAGAGTTCAGGGCACACTTATGTTTGGGTGAATATTGGGGTTGGGTTTAGGGTTGGATAAGATGTATTTTTAATATCACACTGAATGGTACACTCTTGATGGGGAAGAATTTTGGATGTTTTTCCATTCTCCATTATAGCCTATGAGATTCATTAGAATGAATGCACCCATATGGTAAGGGTTAGGGTTAGGGTTAGAGTTCAGGGACACACATATGTTCGGTTTAAATTGGGGTCTGATTTAGGGTTGGGTAAGATGTATTTTTAATATCACACTGAATGGTACACTCTTGATGGGGAAGAATTTTGGATGTTTTTCCATTCTCCATTATAGGCCTATGAGATTCATTAGAATGAATGGGCCCATATGGTAAGGGGTTAGGGTTAGGGTTAGAGTTCAGGACACACATATGTTCGGTTTAAAATTGGGGTCTGATTTAGGTTTGGGTAAGATGTATTTTTAATATCACACTGAATGGTACACTATCGATGGAGAAAAATTTTGGATGTTTTTCCATTCTCCATTATAGCCTATGAGATTCATTAGAATGATTGGGCCAATATGGTAAGGGTTAGGGTTAGGGTTAGAGTTCAGGGCACACTTATGTTTGGGTGAATATTGGGGTTGGGTTTAGGGTTGGATAAGATGTATTTTTAATATCACACTGAATGGTACACTCTTGATGGGGAAGAATTTTGGATGTTTTTCCATTCTCCATTATAGCCTATGAGATTCATTAGAATGAAATGGGCCCCATATGGTAAGGGTTAGGGTTAGGGTTAGAGTTCAGGACACACATATGTTCGGTTTAAAATTGGGGTCTGATTTAGGGTTGGGTAAGATGTATTTTTAATATCACACTGAATGGTACACTATTATTGGAGAAAAATTTTGGATGTTTTTCCATTCTCCATTATAGCCTATGAGATTCATTAGAATGAATGGGCTCATATGGTAAGGGTTAGGGTTAGGGTTAGAGTTCAGGACACACATATGTTCGGTTTAAAATTGGGGTCTGATTTAGGGTTGGGTAAGATGTATTTTTAATATCACACTTAATGGTACACTATTGATGGAGAAAAATTTTGGATGTTTTTCCATTCTCCATTATAGCCTATGAGATTCATTAGAATGAATGGGCCCATATGGTAAGGGTTAGGGTTAGGGTTAGAGTTCAGGACACAACATATGTTCGGTTAAAATTGGGGTCTGATTTAGGGTTGGGTAAGATGTATTTTTAATATCACACTGAATGGTACACTATTGATGGAGAAAAATTTTGGATGTTTTTTCCATTCTCCATTATAGCCTATGAGATTCATTAGAATGAATGGGCTCATATGGTAAGGGTTAGGGTTAGGGTTAGAGTTCAGGACACACATATGTTCGGTTTAAAATTGGGGTCTGATTTAAGGGTTGGGTAAGATGTATTTTTAATATCACACTTAATGGTACACTATTGATGGAGAAAAATTTTGGATGTTTTTTCCATTCTCCATTATAGCCTATGAGATTCATTAGAATGAATGGGCCCATATGGTAAGGGTTAGGGTTAGGGTTAGAGTTCAGGGCACACTTATGTTTGGGTGAATATTGGGGTTGGGTTTAGGGTTGGATAAGATGTATTTTTAATATCACACTGAATGGTACACTCTTGATGGGGAAGAATTTTGGATGTTTTTCCATTCTCCATTATAGCCTATGAGATTCATTAGAATGAATGGGCCCATATGGTAAGGGTTAGGGTTAGGTTAGAGTTCAGGGCACACTTATGTTTGGGTGAATATTGGGGTTGTGTTTAGGGATGGATAAGATGTATTTTTAATATCACACTGAATGGTACACTCTTGATGGGGAAGAATTTTGGATGTTTTTCCATTCTCCATTATAGCCTATGAGATTCATTAGAATGATGGGCCCATATGGTAAGGGTTAGGGTTAGGGTTAGAGTTCAGGGCACACTTATGTTTGGGTGAATATTGGGGTTGGGTTTAGGGTTGGATAAAATGTATTTTTAATATCACACTGAATGGTACACTCTTGATGGGGAAAAATTTTGGATGTTTTTCCATTCTCCATTATAGCCTATGAGATTCATTAGAATGAATGGGCCCATATGGTAAGGGTTAGGGTTAGGGTTAGAGTTCAGGGCACACTTATGTTTGGGTGAATATTGGGGTTGGGATTAGGGTTGGATAAGATGTATTTTTAATATCACACTGAATGGTACACTCTTGATGGGGAAAAAATTTTGGATGTTTTTCCATTCTCCATTATAGCCTATGAGATTCATTAGAATGAATGGGCCCATATGGTAAGGGTTAGGGTTAGGGTTAGAGTTCAGGGCACACTTATGTTTGGGTGAATATTGGGGTTGGGTTTAGGGTTGGATAAGAATGTATTTTTAATATCACACTGAATGGTAACACTCTTGATGGAGAAAAATTTTGGATGTTTTTCCATTCTCCATTATAGCCTATGAGATTCATTAGAATGAATGGGCTCATATGGTAAGGGTTAGGGTTAGGGTTAGAGTTCAGGACACACATATGTTCGGTTTAAAATTGGGGTCTGATTTAGGGTTGGGTAAGATGTATTTTTAATATCACACTGAATGGTACACTCTTGATGGGGAAAAATTTTGGATGTTTTTCCATTCTCCATTATAGCCTATGAGATTCATTAGAATGAATGGGCCCATATGGTAAGGGTTAGGGTTAGGGTTAGAGTTCAGGGCACACTTATGTTTGGGTGAATATTGGGGTTGGGATTAGGGTTGGATAAGATGTATTTTTAATATCACACTGAATGGTACACTCTTGATGGGGAAAAATTTTGGATGTTTTTCCATTCTCCATTATAGCCTATGAGATTCATTAGAATGAATGGGCCCATATGGTAAGGGTTAGGGTTAGGGTTAGAGTTCAGGGCACACTTATGTTTGGGTGAATATTGGGGTTGGTTTAGGGTTGGATAAGATGTATTTTTAATATCACACTGAATGGTACACTCTTGATGGGGAAAAATTTTGGATGTTTTTCCATTCTCCATTATAGCCTATGAGATTCATTAGAATGAATGGGCCCATATGGTAAGGGTTAGGGTTAGGGTTAGAGTTCAGGGCACACTTATGTTTGGGTGAATATTGGGGTTGGGTTTAGGGTTGGATAAGATGTATTTTTAATATCACACTTAATGGTACACTCTTGATGGGGAAGAATTTTGGATGTTTTTCCATTCTCCATTATTAGCCCTATGAGATTCATTAGAATGAATGGGCCATATGGTAAGGGTTAGGTTTAGGGTTAGAGTTCAGGACACACATATGTTCGGTTTAAAATTGGGGTCTGATTTAGGGTTGGGTAAGATGTATTTTTAATATCACACTGAATGGTACACTCTTGATGGTGAAAAATTTTGGATGTTTTTCCATTCTCCATTATAGCCTATGAGATTCATTAGAATGAATGGGCCCATATGGTAAGGGTTAGGGTTAGGGTTAGAGTTCAGGGCACACTTATGTTTGGGTGAATATTGGGGTTGGGTTTAGGGTTGGATAAGATGTATTTTTAATATCACACTGAATGGTACACTCTTGATGGGGAAGAATTTTGGATGTTTTTCCATTCTCCATTATAGCCTATGAGATTCATTAGAATGAATGCACCCATATGGTAAGGGTTAGGGTTAGGGTTAGAGTTCAGGACACACATATGTTCGGTTTAAAATTGGGGTCTGATTTAGGTTTGGGTAAGATGTATTTTTAATATCACACTGAATGGTACACTATCGATGGAGAAAAATTTTGGATGTTTTTCCATTCTCCATTATAGCCTATGAGATTCATTAGAATGATTGGGCCAATATGGTAAGGGTTAGGGTTAGGGTTAGAGTTCAGGGCACACTTATGTTTGGGTGAATATTGGGGTTGGGTTTAGGGTTGGATAAGATGTATTTTTAATATCACACTGAATGGTACACTCTTGATGGGGAAGAATTTTGGATGTTTTTCCATTCTCCATTATAGCCTATGAGATTCATTAGAATGAATGGGCCCATATGGTAAGGGTTAGGGTTAGGGTTAGAGTTCAGGACACACATATGTTCGGTTTAAAATTGGGGTCTGATTTAGGTTGGGTAAGATGTATTTTTAATATCACACTGAATGGTACACTATTATTGGAGAAAAATTTTGGATGTTTTTCCATTCTCCCATTATAGCCTATGAGATTCATTAGAATGAATGGGCTCATATGGTAAGGGTTAGGGTTAGGGTTAGAGTTCAGGGACACACATATGGTTCGGTTTAAAATTGGGGTCTGATTTAGGGTTGGGTAAGATGTATTTTTAATATCACACTTAATGGTACACTATTGATGGAGAAAAATTTTGGATGTTTTTCCATTCTCCATTATAGCCTATGAGATTCATTAGAATGAATGGGCCCATATGGTAAGGGTTAGGGTTAGGGTTAGAGTTCAGGACACACATATGTTCGGTTTAAAATTGGGGTCTGATTTAGGGTTGGGTAAGATGTATTTTTAATATCACACTGAATGGTACACTATTGATGGAGAAAAATTTTGGATGTTTTTCCATTCTCCATTATAGCCTATGAGATTCATTAGAATGAATGGGCTCATATGGTAAGGGTTAGGGTTAGGGTTAGAGTTCATGACACACATATGTTCGGTTTAAAATTGGGGTCTGATTTAGGTTGGGTAAGATGTATTTTTAATATCACACTTAATGGTACACTATTGATGGAGAAAAATTTTGGATGTTTTTCCATTCTCCATTATAGCCTATGAGATTCATTAGAATGAATGGGCCCATATGGTAAGGGTTAGGTTAGGGTTAGAGTTCAGGGCACACTTATGTTTGGGTGAATATTGGGGTTGGGTTTAGGGTTGGATAAGATGTATTTTTAATATCACACTGAATGGTACACTCTTGATGGGGAAGAATTTTGGATGTTTTTCCATTCTCCATTATAGCCTATGAGATTCATTAGAAATGAATGGGCCCATATGGTAAGGGTTAGGGTTAGGGTTAGAGTTCAGGGCACACTTATGTTTGGGTGAATATTGGGGTTGTGTTTAGGGATGGATAAGATGTATTTTTAATATCACACTGAATGGTACACTCTTGATGGGGAAGAATTTTGGATGTTTTTCCATTCTCCATTATAGCCTATGAGATTCATTAGAATGAATGGGCCCCATATGGTAAGGGTTAGGGTTAGGGTTAGAGTTCAGGGCACACTTATGTTTGGGTGAATATTGGGGTTGGGTTTAGGGTTGGATAAGATGTATTTTTAATATCACACTGAATGGTACACTCTTGATGGGGAAAAATTTTGGATGTTTTTTCCATTCTCCATTATAGCCTATGAGATTCATTAGAATGAATGGGCCCATATGGTAAGGGTTAGGGTTAGGGTTAGAGTTCAGGGCACACTTATGTTTGGGTGAATATTGGGTTGGGATTAGGGTTGGATAAGATGTATTTTTAATATCACACTGAATGGTACACTCTTGATGGGGAAAAATTTTGGATGTTTTTCCATTCTCCATTATAGCCTATGAGATTCATTAGAATGAATGGGGCCCATATGGTAAGGGTTAGGGTTAGGGTTAGAGTTCAGGGCACACTTATGTTTGGTGAATATTGGGGTTGGGTTTAGGGTTGGATAAGATGTATTTTTAATATCACACTGAATGGTACACTCTTGATGGGGAAAAATTTTGGATGTTTTTCCATTCTCCATTATAGCCTATGAGATTCATTAGAATGAATGGGCCCATATGGTAAGGGTTAGGGTTAGGGTTAGAGTTCAGGGCCACACTTATGTTGGGTGAATATTGGGGTTGGGTTTAGGGTTGGATAAGATGTATTTTTAATATCACACTTAATGGTACACTCTTGATGGGGAAGAATTTTGGATGTTTTTCCATTCTCCATTATAGCCTATGAGATTCATTAGAATGAATGGGCCCATATGGTAAGGGTTAGGTTTTAGGGTTAGAGTTCAGGACACACATATGTTCGGTTTAAAATTGGGGTCTGATTTAGGGTTGGGTAAGATGTATTTTTAATATCACACTGAATGGTACACTCTTGATGGTGAAAAAATTTTGGATGTTTTTCCATTCTCCATTATAGCCTATGAGATTCATTAGAATGAATGGGCCCATATGGTAAGGGTTAGGGTTAGGGTTAGAGTTCAGGGCACACTTATGTTTGGGTGAATATTGGGGTTGGGTTTAGGGTTGGATAAGATGTATTTTTAATATCACACTGAATGGTACACTCTTGATGGGGAAGAATTTTGGATGTTTTTCCATTCTCCATTATAGCCTATGAGATTCATTAGAATGAATGCACCCATATGGTAAGGGTTAGGGTTAGGGTTAGAGTTCAGGACACACATATGTTCGGTTTAAATTGGGGTCTGATTTAGGGTTGGGTAAGATGTATTTTTAATATCACACTGAATGGTACACTCTTGATGGGGAAGAATTTTGGATGTTTTTTCCATTCTCCATTATAGCCTATGAGATTCATTAGAATGAATGGGCCCATATGGTAAGGGTTAGGGTTAGGGTTAGAGTTCAGGACACACATATGTTCGGTTTAAAATTGGGGTCTGATTTAGGTTTGGGTAAGATGTATTTTTAATATCACACTGAATGGTACACTATCGATGGAGAAAAATTTTGGATGTTTTTCCATTCTCCATTATAGCCTATGAGATTCATTAGAATGATTGGGGCCAATATGGTAAGGGTTAGGGTTAGGGGTTAGAGTTTCAGGGCACACTTATGTTTGGGTGAATATTGGGGTTGGGTTTAGGGTTGGATAAGATGTATTTTTAATATCACACTGAATGGTACACTCTTGATGGGGAAGAATTTTGGATGTTTTTCCATTCTCCATTATAGCCTATGAGATTCATTAGAATGAATGGGCCCATATGGTAAGGGTTAGGGTTAGGGTTAGAGTTCAGGACACACATATGTTCGGTTTAAAATTGGGGTCTGATTTAGGGTTGGGTAAGATGTATTTTTAATATCACACTGAATGGTACACTATTATTGGAGAAAAATTTTGGATGTTTTTCCATTCTCCATTATAGCCTATGAGATTCATTAGAATGAATGGGCTCATATGGTAAGGGTTAGGGTTAGGGTTAGAGTTCAGGACACACATATGTTCGGTTTAAAATTGGGGTCTGATTTAGGGTTGGGTAAGATGTATTTTTAATATCACACTTAATGGTACACTATTGATGGAGAAAAATTTTGGATGTTTTTCCATTCTCCATTATAGCCTATGAGATTCATTAGAATGAATGGGCCCATATGGTAAGGGTTAGGGTTAGGGTTAGAGTTCAGGTCACACATATGTTCGGTTTAAAATTGGGGTCTGATTTAGGGTTGGGTAAGATGTATTTTTAATATCACACTGAATGGTACACTATTGATGGAGAAAAATTTTGGATGTTTTTCCATTCTCCATTATAGCCTATGAGATTCATTAGAATGAATGGGCTCATATGGTAAGGGTTTAGGGTTAGGGTTAGAGTTCAGGACACACATATGTTTCGGTTTAAAATTGGGTCTGATTTAGGGTTGGGTAAGATGTATTTTTAATATCACACTTAATGGTACACTATTGATGGAGAAAAAATTTTGGATGTTTTTCCATTCTCCATTATAGCCTATGAGATTCATTAGAATGAATGGGCCCATATGGTAAGGGTTAGGGTTAGGGTTAGAGTTCAGGGCACACTTATGTTTGGGTGAATATTGGGGTTGGGTTTAGGGTTGGATAAGATGTATTTTTAATATCACACTGAATGGTACACTCTTGATGGGGAAGAATTTTGGATGTTTTTCCATTCTCCATTATAGCCTATGAGATTCATTAGAATGAATGGGCCCATATGGTAAGGGTTAGGTTAGGGTTAGAGTTCAGGGCACACTTATGTTTGGGTGAATATTGGGGTTGTGTTTAGGGATGGATAAGATGTATTTTTAATATCACACTGAATGGTACACTCTTGATGGGAAGAATTTTGGATGTTTTTCCATTCTCCATTATAGCCTATGAGATTCATTAGAATGAATGGGCCATATGGTAAGGGTTAGGGTTAGGGTTAGAGTTCAGGACACACATATGTTCGGTTTAAAATTGGGGTCTGATTTAGGGTTGGGTAAGATGAATTTTTAATATCACACTGAATGGTACACTATTGATGGAGAAAAATTTTGGATGTTTTTCCATTCTCCATTATAGCCTATGAGATTCATTAGAATGAATGGACCCATATGGGTAAGGGTTAGGGTTAGGGTTAGAGTTCAGGGCACACTTATGTTTGGGTGAATATTGGGGTTGGGTTTAGGGTTGGGTAAGATGTGTTTTTAATATCACACTGAATGGTTACACTATTGATGGAGAAAAATTTTGGATGTTTTTCCATTCTCCATTATAGCCTATGAGATTCATTAGAATGAATGGGCCCCATATGGTAAGGGTTAGGGTTAGGGTTAGAGTTCAGGGCACACTTATGTTTGGGTGAATATTGGGGGTTGTGTTTAGGTTGGATAAGATGTATTTTTAATATCACACTTAATGGTACACTCTTGATGGGGAAGAATTTTGGATGTTTTTCCATTCTCCATTATAGCCTATGAGATTCATTAGAATGAATGGGCCCATATGGTAAGGGTTAGGTTTAGGGTTAGAGTTCAGGACACACATATGTTCGGTTTAAAATTGGGGTCTGATTTAGGGTTGGGTAAGATGTGTTTTTAATATCACACTGAATGGTACACTCTTGATGGTGAAAAATTTTGGATGTTTTTCCATTCTCCATTATAGCCTATGAGATTCATTAGAAATGAATGGGCCCATATGGTAAGGGTTAGGGTTAGGGTTAGAGTTCAGGGCACACTTATGTTTGGGTGAATATTGGGGTTGGGTTTAGGGTTGGATAAGATGTATTTTTAATATCACACTGAATGGTACACTCTTGATGGGGAAGAATTTTGGATGTTTTTCCATTCTCCATTATAGCCTATGAGATTCATTAGAATGAATGCACCCATATGGTAAGGGTTAGGGTTAGGTTAGAGTTTCAGGACACACATATGTTCGGTTTAAAATTGGGGTCTGATTTAGGGTTGGGTAAGATGTATTTTTAATATCACACTGAATGGTACACTATTGATGGAGAAAAATTTTGGATGTTTTTCCATTCTCCATTATAGCCTATGAGATTCATTAGAATGAATGGGCCCATATGGTAAGGGTTAGGGTTAGGGTTAGAGTTCAGGACACACATATGTTCGGTTTAAAATTGGGGTCTGATTTAGGGTTGGGTAAGATGTATTTTTAATATCACACTGAATGGTACACTATTGATGGAGAAAAATTTTGGATGTTTTTCCATTCTCCATTATAGCCTATGAGATTCATTAGAATGAATGGGCCAATATGGTAAGGGTTAGGGTTAGGGTTAGAGTTCAGGGCACACTTATGTTTGGGTGAATATTGGGGTTGGGTTTAGGGTTGGATAAGATGTATTTTTAATATCACACTGAATGGTACACTCTTGATGGGAAGAATTTTGGATGTTTTTCCATTCTCCATTATAGCCTATGAGATTCATTAGAATGAATGGGCCCATATGGTAAGGGTTAGGGTTAGGGTTAGAGTTCAGGACACACATATGTTCGGTTTAAAATTGGGGTCTGATTTAGGGTTGGGTAAGATGTATTTTTAATATCACACTGAATGGTACACTATTGATGGAGAAAATTTTGGATGTTTTTCCATTCTCCCATTATAGCCTATGAGATTCATTAGAATGAATGGGCTCATATGGTAAGGGTTAGGGTTAGGGTTAGAGTTCAGGACACACATATGTTCGGTTTAAAATTGGGGTCTGATTTAGGGTTGGGTAAGATGTATTTTTAATATCACACTTAATGGTACACTATTGATGGAGAAAAATTTTGGATGTTTTTCCATTCTCCATTATAGCCTATGAGATTCATTAGAATGAATGGGGCCCATATGGTAAGGGTTAGGGTTAGGGTTAGAGTTCAGGACACACATATGTTCGGTTTAAAATTGGGGTCTGATTTAGGGTTGGGTAAGATGTATTTTTAATATCACACTGAATGGTACACTATTATTGGAGAAAAATTTTGGATGTTTTTCCATTCTCCATTATAGCCTATGAGATTCATTAGAATGAATGGGCTCCATATGGTAAGGGTTAGGGTTAGGGTTAGAGTTCAGGACACACATATGTTCGGTTTAAAATTGGGGTCTGATTTAGGGTTGGGTAAGATGTATTTTTAATATCACACTTAATGGTTACACTATTGATGGAGAAAAATTTTGGATGTTTTTTCCATTCTCCATTATAGCCTATGAGATTCATTAGAATGAATGGGCCCATATGGTAAGGGTTAGGGTTAGGGTTAGAGTTCAGGACACACATATGTTCGGTTTAAAATTGGGGTCTGATTTAGGGTTGGGTAAGATGTATTTTTAATATCACACTGAATGGTACACTATTGATGGAGAAAAATTTTGGATGTTTTTTCCATTCTCCATTATAGCCTATGAGATTCATTAGAATGAATGGGCTCATATGGTAAGGGTTAGGGTTAGGGTTAGAGTTCAGGACACACATATGTTCGGTTTAAAATTGGGGTCT